>NW_021821586.1:0-53209 GCF_901000725.2 Takifugu rubripes | reverse complement strand
CATGTGGAGGGAGGAGGGAGAGAGGTGATGGATGGAGGAGGGAGGGAGGGAGGGAGGGAGAGAGGGATGATGGACGGAGGGAGGGAGGAGGGAGGGAGGGAGGAGGATGAGAGAGGGATGATGGATGGAGGGACGGAGGGATGGAAAGTGTGACTGAACCAGCTCTTCTCTCAAACACTATACTTAAATAAGCTAAATTCAAAGAACCTTGTCTGATGTCACCAAAACAACCCCTCTTAAACAAAGAACACACACCAGCACAACTAGCCCGACTCTGACACACACACACAGACACACACACACACAGACACACACACACACACACACAAATCAAGCCACACTGAAAGCTTAATTACCTGGTACCTATATCTCTCTCTCCATGTCTGTCTGTGTGTGTGTGTGTGTGTGTGTGTGTGTGTGTGACTGATTTAGTGTCCTGGTGTGTGTGTAGTATTGTACATGCTCATGTGTGGTTGGACACATGCCGACGAGGGGTGTCTGGGGAGGTGAAGGTAACACCAGCAATCAGAGGTGCCAAAGGGTGGTCCTTGGAGACAAATCAAACATGATTGACCTGTAACATCCGCGCTGTGTGTGCGTGTGTGTGTGTGTGTGTGTGTGTACTGTGCTACTATATGTAACGAAACAAGACCTTGGTGCAGGGAAAAAACATCCAAGGCCACGTGGATGGTGGCTGTGTGGACAAATAATTGTCAGGCTTACATTTTATTGCTGCCTTTAGCCACAGGTGATCTCTCTTTCACATAAACTCACACACACACACACACACACACACACACACACACACACACACACACGCACGCAGTTGTGGCATTTTATTAGCTAAAGCAAGCTGATTAAATCGTGTACAAGACGTGCATTTCATCATGGAACCTCGCAAACGTCATTAATTATAAACGGAAGGGTCGTTATATTCTGAACTAAATGAAATCAGTTTCAATTTGGGAATTTGTCGCACCACCACCCGGATCACACAAAACACAATAAGACAATAAGGGCTTGTTGAGGCCACTAACGAGTCATGAAGCTGAAGCCAGGATGATGGTCAGGGGCGTAACGCTCGACACCTGTCAGGGGATCCATTTTGGGACGATGACATGATTTAGCCCCCCATGTTGGTCAGATCCAGTGGATCCTGTGTGGATCCAGGCCACCTCGCAACAATGTTGGTTCACTGAAATGCTTCCTGTTTACATGGACAAACCCATCTTGTGGTGCTTTAAGAGCAGTGGTGTGCAGTGTGGAGCTCCGGTTACATTAGGAAAACCGTCTCTCCTCTTCCACTGCGGGTATCACATTCGTGACCTTTGGTAATCCGTCCCACACAGCTGGCACGGATCGGCTCGGCCCACTGGCTCAGTCCCGAACGGTCGGGCTCTGCTGAAATGAGCCCGTGTTGAGGAAGCCCAGTGTGGCCAGCACCTGTATGGGCTCAGGTTGGACGCGGCTCCCAGTGTAGCCGGAGCTCCTCGCACAGGTCCATGAGGACCGTCCTCGGGGACGTACAGCGGCCGAAGAGCCAATAAACTCCTCTCCGCCTCAGCGAACTCTTTCTCCACACACTCCATTGGTTAGACGTGTGCGCCACGTTTTTGTGGCTATGACCCTTTGTACGTGGCTTCCCAAACCCGACCACTCACATGACGTTATCGAAACATTGCATTAGCAAGCCACTGTTTTGCATCCGTGAGGTGAAAGCAAAGATCACACACAAACATCCCTTCCTGTGGTTGGTAGGTGCTGCTTCGGCAACCCTGGAACCAGACTCACCAACGATGGAGAATGACAACCACAAAGTCAAAGATGTTCCAGCCAACGGTGAAAAGTAGTAGCGCAGCGCCACGATCTTGATGAGGCACTCGGTGGTGAAGATGACAATGAAGGCCAGGTTGATGTTGTTCAGGATGTACTCCATCTGGGGGGACTGCTCATCCGTCTCCACCATCATGGTGATCATGTTTAAGATGATCAGCACCATGATGATGATATCAAAAGCCTGTTTTCCCGTCAGGTCGAAGAAGAAGCCCTGCAGCGAGTTCTGGCCAAGAAGGAGAGCAACACGTAGTTATGTTTACTTTTTTGGTTCTGATGAATGTCAGGGGAAGAGGAGGTGTTCTGGTACCAGAGGTCTGGGGATAGGCTTCTGGGGTTTCTTGGAGCCAGTTTCTTCATAGCGTTGTAGTACTTCTTCTGCTCCTCCGTCATGAAGATGTCCTGTCCTCCTAAGTAAACAGCCCAGAACATCTCCGTTATCTTCACTAAAGACAACGTGTGGAAATGAACTAATTAAATCCCCCAGGAGAGGAAGACGGACAAAAGGGAAGCCATCCCATTTGCCTCAGCGTTGAACTAGTTTAGGTCTGGAGTTTCTCCAACCTTTGAAGAAGAGCTTATCATCATCATCCATAATGAGAGAGTCTGTGGTGGGACTTATCTTTCTCTTCTGCTGGTTGAAGTTGTCGATGATGACGCCGATGAAGAGATTAAGAGTGAAGAAGGATCCAAAGATGATGAAGATGACAAAGTACAGATACATGTAGAGGTTGACCTCTTTGATGGGCTGCTCTTCCACCTGAAAGAGAGCCACAACACACACACACACACATTAACATTAAATACTAAACAACTTGTTGCCGTATTTTTATGAAGTGTTTTTGCTCACCGCTCGTGAATCCACTGCTGCGAACATAATGTCCGTCCAACCTTTGAAAGTTGCCTTAAAAACAAAAATTAAAAACACGATTAATAGAGGAAAGATTGTTTTCATCATTTACTCCGATAGGTATAAAATCTGTAAAAATAATCTAAATCATCCTCTCATGATTCATCTTCTCTCCACAGAATCTTAAACTATAAGAAAACAATTGGAGCCATTTACTGATGGCAAGATGTTCTTGTACTGAACTTTTGGTGCTTTTTTTAGTCTTTAACCAACCAGTGTTCAACATGTTTGTCAAAACCTCGGGGCTCCGCTGTCGTTACCGTGACAACACGCTCAACAATTTCTGAATGCGAATAATTGAACCAAATGGATCTGGAAGCCGACTTCAAATTTTAGCAGAACATCAATAGAGTGGAGCCGCCGAGCCATGGAAACAGAACCTGGGCTGTTGCTCAGTGGAGGAGTCAACAGGTCCTTTTATGGACTTCCTTCCTCAGTGGGAGGAGTCAACATGTCCTTTTATGAACGTCCTTCCTCGGTGGGAGGGGCCAGGTGGAGGAAGCTGCATAATACATTGGCCTGAATGGACGTTTTTTTTGTCAGCAAAATCAGCTTGTTGCCATTAGTTACAAAGTGCAATTATTATGGTGTGTGATGCAAGTGAGAAAAGCACAGTGGAAGTGTCTAATAGCAGGAGAGGAAAGAAGATTCTGTTCCCAACAAGACGCACGACCCTGCTCAAGTGTCCATTCACAAGAAATAACTAATCATTCAATCTGAGTGAGTGAAAATACAAAAACCAACTGATGTCGTCATTTATGAAGAATAAAACAGGTCAGAGTCAGATTTCACATCCATAAAAGTCTCTTTCCTTGGATGGTAATGGAGGAGATGCAGCTGCCATGGCAACCAGTCAAACAGAATAATGCTGAGTAACCCATTACTATGGCAACCACCAGCACACAGTTAAGTTTTATGTCCCGATTGGCTGAAGAATGTCACCTCTGTGATACCTCCATTTTCATCTAATTCTCTCTCTTCTTTCTTTGTTACTCCCACTTGGCTGGAATTTGTTCTAAAAAAAAGACCTCAGACGCTGATTGACTGGAACCTCTCAGGGCTCCTACAGAGGCAGTGAAGGATGACGGAAAATAAAAGCACACAAACTAAAGGAGAAGCACATGACCAGACAGAAGGATGGTGCCTGATGACGTCGAATAAAAATCTAATTTCATTTTAAGGGTTCAAAGAGACACTGAGCAAGAGAGACAGTGGAAAAACAAAGAGGAAGGGAGACGGAGGGTGAGCAGAGAAATGGAAGAGATGGAGAAAAAGAAAGAGTGTGGGCGGCTGAGTAAAGGATGGAGGGAAAGAACAGAGGAGATAAATACAGTGTTGGAAAAACAGAAAAGTCACAGATGATGGAGAAACTCATGATGGTACAACAGGGTGCGTTCAAGATCAGCGAGGCTGACGTGAGCTCCACATCTGACCAAGGATATTTATATTTATGTTGTCATGATGCTGTGAAAGGTGAATTTCTGTGAATGAAACCGTGGAAATAATGTAATATATATATATATGTGTGTGAGGGCTGTGTGGCTAAAGGTCATGGGAAGGATGAAGGCTGGATTTAGGAACGTCTGGTCTTGGTGTATCATGGTGTTGGCCAGTATGTGGATGTTTGGGAGGTTCCTCCAGGCTCCACTCAGCTGCGAGGAACTTTTGTGTTTCTGTTCGGGGACGGAATCTCCAGCCTCTTACCACCTGCAGCAGAGCCAGATATCCGGCCCCCACGTTGTCGAAGTTGACCTTGACTTTGGTCCAGTAGAAGAGCGAGGTGTCGTTGAGCGCCTCACACTCAGACTTGTTGTTTATGAAGGCGGCCTCGTAGATGTGGCCCGTCCGGTTGACGCAGCGGCCAAACTTGCCAGCGAACAAGTTGACACCCATGATGCTGAAGATGAGCCAGAAGATGAGGCAGACCAGCAGCACGTTCATGATGGAGGGGATGGCCCCGATCAGAGCGTTCACACCACCTGCGTCACAGAAACACACCGTCACAAACACACAGGAAAAACACACACACACACACAGAGACACACAAACACAGAGAAACGGATGGACACCACACGCAAACACACAATCGATCAGAGACACACGAGAATACACAACACAGAATGAGCCACACGTACATGGACACACACACACACACACACACTTCCTGGAAAAGGTATCTGCGTTTTCTGCTCGACTGTGATGGTTTCAATAATACTGTTGAAGAAAAGAGCTGAAGATTAAATGTTTAAAACCTCTGAGGTGAAACTCTGGTGATTGGTTGGCTGAAAGAGAAAACGCCATCAAACAGGTCATGTGATGCAGGAAGTGAACTGGGCCAATCAGAAACAGGAAACAGGAAACGGGAGGATGAGAACAACACAAAATATGTGCAGTTTTTTTAATGGGTAACGTTCATCCTGAGACATGAATAAGACCAGAGCTGATTTCACTTTATTGATCATCCTGCTGTAATTAATTCAGGTCATTTGTGTTCTGTGCTAAATTAGTTAAGATTTTAAACAATAGATAACAAACAGTTCCAATTGTGCTTGTTATTCTTTATTTTTTCATCGTATTCTCATATTTCTTTAGTCTTATTATGGTAATAAGCAAGAATTTTAATAATTAAAATAACTGTCAACTGCCACTCACTGTTGGTGGCCATTAGATCATTAATGATAATAATTAATGTTCCGCTGATGCTGAATGAGGGTGCTGGTGCTTCCTGCTGTGCACGTCCATTAATACTGACTCTTACCCTCATGCCTTCAAATCTGGAGAGGGCTCTGAGGGGCCGCAGGGCCCGCAGCGTCCGCAGCGACTTGATGGCTGCGAAGTCAGAATAACCCAAAGTGTTGGCGACCAAACTGATGAGTGAGACCTGCAGGAGTGAGACAGGGCGGACGGGATGGAGGGGGGGAAAGGAAGGAAAGGTAGAGCGGAAGGAAGAGAGAAGGAGGAGAGTTAACTACCAACACTGACAGATGTGGGGCGCCGTCACGGAAACCAGCCAATCAGAGCTGAGGAGAGAGGTTTGGATTAGAACTTTAGCTGAGACCTGCAGAATAGGAAAGTTCCTGTCAAGCTAAGAAAAAGAAAAAGGAACGGACAGGCTTGACCTTTGACCTGCAGACAAAGAGAATACGAGGAAGTTCTCAGGTCAAATCCGACATCGTAGCGATCCTTGTCTGCAGGTTCTTACCCTGATACCAGCGAAGCGGGATGCAACCCGAAGAGGACGGAGCGGCCTGAGGGTCCTCAGAACCCTGACGGTGCTGAACAGGTCCACGGAGATGATCTGAGCCAGCTGGCCCAGCAGTGAGATCTACAGAGTACATATCTACATCAACCCTACGCCAACATGCAACACATCGGCACCATCCGTCCGGTCCGCCACGGTCCCGAGGAGACCGAGCCGACAGTGGTCAGCCGAACCACGACCCAAACACACAAAATACAGATGGAGAAGACTTCCACACAGAATGGTTCAGCTCAGTGGAATAGAAAATCATAATACAAAAGCCTGTTGTGTGTGTGTGTGTGTGTGTGTGTGTGTGTGTATCTGTGTGTGTGTGTATCTGTGTGTGTGTTTTGGCCTCTGGCTGTCAGGACTCTCTGTCATTCAGTCCTTTCAGTCTTTTATCCACCAGACAAAAACATGGAACATCCCTCAGCCTCCATGTGATCCGGCATCTCTTTGACCTTGTTCATGTGTCAAGTGCGCGCATGTGGAGTCTGTGACAACATAAAAACGCTCCAACCGAAGAAAAGATGGACAGAAGCGGTGTGCTCCGACACTAGAGGGCAGACGTTCACCAGACTGACGCTGCTGCCGGTCGTGACGTGGCCTGGCCAGGAGGGGGGCGCCCCGCGCGCTCTAACAGATCGAATCTGGACTCCTCATTTACTCAGTGGCCATTTTGTTCTGTGCTCAGCATAACAAAAATGAGAAATATCAAAGAAACCGAAGATTCCATTTTACGAAGATGGATTTCAAATAAGGCAAAACAGTTAATGAACAAAACTTGTGTTATTAGAATTATTGATTTAGTTACATATCTTTAGACAATAAAGAATCAATAATCATAAAACAACTATAAAAATGGCCACTTTCATGTGAGTACATCTCATATTTCTGTTTGACATTACTAAATTGAACTATTCACACATTTATAGCCAGCCATTTTCTAATCCATTACTGTACATCTGCCTTTTTAGGTTAAACAACATCCACTTTTTAAATGATAAACTAGTAATCATATAATGATTATTAATCAAACATCAATAAACTCACATCAACGATGAGGAAGTCAAGCCAGCACCAGTAGTTGGTGAAGTATTTCTTAAAGCCATAGGCGAGCCACTTCAGCAGCATCTCCAGAATAAAGATGTAGGTGAATATCTTGTCCGCGTACTCCAAAATAACCTTCACCACCTCCTCTGCTCAATGTAGATGTCCTCAAAGGCCTGCGGGGACAGTGGAGAGGCCCGATAATGAGCCATCAAGATGTTCCAGAGATCACTCTGATGCATGTGTGTGTGTGTCTGACCAGTGCTCCAGAGCTGAGCAGGATCATGAAGATTATGAAGGACTCGAACCAGCTGTGTTCTACGATCTGGTAACACGTCTTCCTCGTCCTCCACCACATCTGCCGAGTCCCGCCGTCGTGTTGAGGTCGCAGCACTGAAACGGGCCACACACACTGTGGTCGAGAGACATGCAGAGGCAGAGAGAAAGTGTGAAGACCACCAGAGGTGACCAGGTTAAACCTCTCTCAATCTCAACAGAAACCTCCAACACAAATAAATCCACATCAGGGGCTGTGGGGCTCCCTCCTGGTGTGGTCAACGCTCCTAAACACCAGGGCTCCCTCCACTAGGGCCACCCATTTGAGCTATTGCTGGGGACCGAAACCCCGCACTCTCAGTGAGCCCGGCATATGCTCAGCTTGACCCGGGGAATATGGTTCGAGCGGTGCGCCCTTACATGGACAGAGCATCACCAGGAGCCCCGTGAGGGACGGCCAGTCACAAAGCAGCGCCTTGGACCACTGGGCGGTGGAGGCGAGGGCTTCAGCGTACTGGGGGTCTCCATGGACCGTTGAAGTGGGAATAAGGAAAAGACAGGAGGGAAATCCACAACCGCGGAGAGTTCATCTCAGAATTCCGGAGAAGAAAACAGTGGATAGTAGGTCTGAGCTGCAGGTGGCTCTGGATCCACGAGCAGAGACGCCAACAAAAGCCTCAGATTTTTATAATCTGACACATCTTTTGTACACAAGGGAGGGGCCACGGGGCCACGGGTATTCAGGCCGGGGGGGGGCAGACGCATAGGCAACAACAACCCAGGAGGAATGATGGTCATTTACCGAGACTGAGCTCAAAATGATTACGACAAATATCCGAAGGAGCACCAGAACTTGTCCCGACATCAGCGACAATTATAGCCATCAGCAGAGCGAGAAGGAAGATAAAGAATCCAAGGTAGTTTTCTCTGTCAACTGGACTGGGTTTCTTCTCTTGAAGACGTTTCGCCTTCTATCCAGAAGGCTTCTTCAGTTCTGAAATCGCTGGTGAGAGAGCTTGAGAATATATAGCCCCTGGACCATTTGCATGCTAATGATCTGGGTGGTCACCTGAGAGTCGTTAGCAGGGTCGTTGGTCGGGTCGTTGACCTAGTTTCTGTTGAGATGTCTCACCCTGTGTCTGCTGGGTCACATGGTGATGAGTCACTGGGTCTCTTGGAATGGTGTGAATGTTTGTTTTGCTGTTGGAAGGAGTGGAGGACTGCATTGTATGTGGGTGATAGGAAGTGCCTCAGCCACCACCCCCTGTTTAAGGATGGTTTCTCCAATTTAAACATGGATAGCTTCCTTGACCCCCCTTTCGAACCAGCGGTCTTCTCTGGCCAGTAATCCGTACTTGGCTGTCCTCGGAAGGAGTGCCCACTCTCCTTTAAGTGTAAGTGGACTGCTGAATCCTGACCCGAAGAGGTGGCACGTCTGTGTTGTGCCATTCTTCTGTGTAGAGGTTGTTTGGTTTCCCCAATGTACAGTTCCTTGCATTTCTCCTGGCACTGTACAGCATAAACAACATTACTTTGTTTGGGTCTTGGTGTCTTGTCCTTTGGGTGTACTAACCTCTGTCCTGAGGGTGTTGCTGGGTTTGAAATGAACCGGTATGTCGTGTTTCTGGAGGATCCTCCCTAAACTTCTCCGAGACTCCAGACAGGTAGGGGATGGAAACGCTGCGGCGTTTGTTTCTCTCCCTCCTCTCCTTTGCTGAGGTCTTGCTTTCTTGAGGTTTTGGTGAAGGCCCAGTCTGGGTAGCCACATGTTTTGAGAGCTGTCTTAATGTGGTTCTGTTCCTTCTTTCTGCCTTGGGATGTGGTGGGTATTTCCCTGGCCCGGTGTTGGAGAGTTCTGATCACTCCCAACTTGTGTTCCAGTGGGGTGGTGAGAGTCAAACTGGAGGTACTGGTCGGTATGTGTAGGTTTTCTGTAGACTTCGATGGTGAGATTTCTGTCCTCAGTGATCTTGACTGCGCAGTCCAGAAAGGCCAGACTGTTTCCTTTTACCTCTTCCCGGGTGAATTTTACATGCTCGTCTGTTTTGTTGAGGTGATCGGAGAACGCTTCCAATTCTTGTATTTGAATTTTGACCCAGGTGTCATCCACATACCGACCAGTGGCTTGGCGCAGTTCCTGTGAAGGATGTCAGGGCCTGGGATTCCACCTTCTCCATGTATAGATTGGCAACTATAGGGGATACTGGTGAGCCCATGGCACAGCCATGTTTCTGCCTGTAGAAGCCTTCTCTGTACTGGAAATAGGTGGTGTTCAAAAACAGGTCCAGCATGGTGCAGATTTGGGCCGGTGTTAAGGTTGTTCTTTCTGTAAGATTCTTGTCCAATAGAAGGTGCTTGTGGATGGTGTCTATGGCGCTGGCGGTGGGGATGCACGTGAAGAGTGACGTGACATCATAAGATACCATAGGTCTCTTCTGGAAGTAGTGTGAGTCCAATGACTTTTTGAGCAAAGTCTTGGGAGTTTTTGATGTGGTGTGGGGTGTTGCCAACCATGGGTGACAAGATGGAGGCCAAGTATTTGGAAATGTTGTAGGTACCGAATTGATGCTGCTTACTATGGGTCTGAGAGGGGTCCCTGGTTTGTGGATCTTGGGCAATCCATAAATGCAAGGGATGGTTTCTCCTGGATATAGACGGTAGTATTGTGGTCTGTCAATGGCTTTATCCTTTTCCAGTTTCTGTAGTAAGTCTACCACCTTCTTCTTGTATGAGCTGGTGGGGTCCCGTTTGAGTTTCTCATACGTGGCGGTATCTGTCAGAAGACTGAGTATTTTGGTGTCATAGTCAGTGGTATTGACACCAAAATACTCAGTCTTCTGACAGATACCGCCACGTATGAGAAACTCAAACGGGACCCCACCAGCTCATACAAGAAGAAGGTGGTAGACTTACTACAGAAACTGGAAAAGGATAAAGCCATTGACAGACCACAATACTACCGTCTATATCCAGGAGAACCATCCCTTGCATTTATGGATTGCCCAAGATCCACAAACCAGGGACCCCTCTCAGACCCATAGTAAGCAGCATCAATTCGGTAACCTACAACATTTCCAAATACTTGGCCTCCATCTTGTCACCCATGGTTGGCAACACCCCACACCACATCAAAAAACTCCCAAGACTTTGCCTCAAAAAGTCATTGGACTCACACTACTTCCAGAAGAGACTATGGTATCTTATGATGTCACGTCACTCTTCACGTGCATCCCCACCGCCAGCGCCATAGACACCATCCACAAGCACCTTCTATTGGACAAGAATCTTACAGAAAGAACAACCTTAACACCGGCCCAAATCTGCACCATGCTGGACCTGTGTTTGAACACCACCTATTTCCAGTACAGAGAAGGCTTCTACAGGCAGAAACATGGCTGTGCCATGGGCTCACCAGTATCCCCTATAGTTGCCAATCTATACATGGAGAAGGTGGAATCCCAGGCCCTGACATCCTTCACAGGAACTGCGCCAAGCCACTGGTTCAGGTATGTGGATGACACCTGGGTCAAAATTCAAATACAAGAATTGGAAGCGTTCTCCGATCACCTCAACAAAACAGACGAGCATGTAAAATTCACCCGGGAAGAGGTAAAAGGAAACAGTCTGGCCTTTCTGGACTGCGCAGTCAAGATCACTGAGGACAGAAATCTCACCATCGAAGTCTACAGAAAACCTACACATACCGACCAGTACCTCCAGTTTGACTCTCACCACCCACTGGAACACAAGTTGGGAGTGATCAGAACTCTCCAACACCGGGCCAGGGAAATACCCCACCACATCCCAAGGCAGAAAGAAGGAACAGAACCACATTAAGACAGCTCTCAAAACATGTGGCTACCCAGACTGGGCCTTCACCAAAACCTCAAGAAAGCAAGACCTCAGCAAAGGAGAGGAGGAGAGAAACAAACGCCGCAGCGTTTCCATCCCCTACCTGTCTGGAGTCTCGGAGAAGTTTAGGAGGATCCTCCAGAAACACGACATACCGGTTCATTTCAAACCCAGCAACACCCTCAGACAGAGGTTAGTACACCCAAAGGACAAGACACCAAGACCCAAACAAAGTAATGTTGTTTATGCTGTACAGTGCCAGGAGAAATGCAAGGAACTGTACATTGGGGAAACCAAACAACCTCTACACAGAAGAATGGCACAACACAGACGTGCCACCTCTTCGGGTCAGGATTCAGCAGTCCACTTACACTTAAAGGAGAGTGGGCACTCCTTCGAGGACAGCCAAGTACGGATACTGGCCAGAGAAGACCGCTGGTTCGAAAGGGGGGTCAAGGAAGCTATCCATGTTAAATTGGAGAAACCATCCTTAAACAGGGGTGGTGGCCTGAGGCACTTCCTATCACCCACATACAATGCAGTCCTCCACTCCTTCCAACAGCAAAACAAACATTCACACCATTCCAAGAGGACCCAGTGACTCATCACCATGTGACCCAGCAGACAAAGGGGAGACATCTCAACAGAAACTAGGTCAACGACCCGACCAACGACCCTGCTAACGACTCTCAGGTGACCACCCAGATCATTAGCATGCAAATGGTCCAGGGGCTATATATTCTCAAGCTCTCTCACCAGCGATTTCAGAACTGAAGAAGCCTTCTGGATAGAAGGCGAACGTCTTCAAGAGAAGAAACCCAGTCCAGTTGACAGAGAAAACTACCTTGGATACAATGACCTGGATGACTGAGAATTTACACAGACATGAAGATAAAGAAGTGACGTCTCCTGGATTCAGCTTTAGTCTCGCTTTGCTCCAGGGCACACTGGCATCCCAACCACAAACCACACACTGGATCACGCCAGGGCCGCTTTGTTCTCATGTTTCCATGACCCAGAGCATAAGGAGCCTTTAAATGCTGTGTGTGTGTGTGTGTGTGTGTGTGTGTGTGTGTGTGTGTGTGGTGTGTTCTCTTGCATAACTCATGTCAGCAGGCTTTTATTTTAACAAACATTTCCCATCTTTAGGTCAAGGAAACCTCATCCAAATGTACCGATTTATAACTGAGGTCACAAACCTTTATAGATAATCAATCAAATAAAAATCTGGAGCATCCGTTGTCTTTAAAGAATGGTTAAAACGTCTTTTATATATTTCTAGGGACTTGTGTTGGCTCTGGTATTCATTGCTGTGACCTGCTCTTCTCTGATTGGCTGGGAGAAGTCACATGACCCCTTTGCCACTCTACATTAGGGGCTACGAGCAGCACCAATGGAAGCGAGCGCCAGTTGTTCCTTTGACCAACGGCTGCTTCCAAACGGCTCCAGAGGAGGAGGCGGCTGATATCTGGAGCAGCCGCGCCAGTTCACATCTGCAGTTCAGCCTCTTATATCCAGATGTGCTGCTGGAATCCTCTGAGGGTTGTTGACACAAAGACAAGATGGCCGCTCCAGCTTTTTGGATGTGGTAACCCTCCGCCGCATGTGTGAACACACACAAACACACGCACACACACACGTGTCCGGCGTGGGTCACGTGTCACATGTTGCAGAACAGGGGGGCGGATTCCATCCGCCTCCCTGTGGCGCTGGGAACTTGTCACTAACATTTTTAAATTCAATCAGCGAGTCCACGAGGGCGACAGCGGTGATGAACCACAATCTGACGTCCGCTCGCGATCAGGGCGGCGAACCCGGGGGACGGCCGGCCGGCCGGGCGAGTGATGCTGACGTGCCCGCTGGCCGAGGATGGCGGCTCGCGTCACATTTCCCTCCACGCGGTACAAACGTCACTATAAACGAGCTTGATCCGCTTCCTTTGGGACGGCGTGTTGACCCCTGGTGCGGACAGGGAAGCAGCTGACATGTGGCTAAATGTCCTTTTAATGTGGAGGTTGTTGCATATTTTTACAACAAATGAGACCAAATTGGCAACACAACAGACACTATTGCTGCTGCACAGCTACTGCCAGTTTAGCTGAAAGCCTCCAACTCAATCCCGATGTGCACGTGATTAAAAATAAACACTTTTAAATGCCATTTGAAAGTTTTTTTTTAAAAAAAACTAAAAAAAAGTTAGGTAAGAAATAAAACATTTTTAAAACAACTGTTGCCTCATTTGGATTTCTGGTGCAACCGCAGTGTGAAGTGTGAAATGTAGCAACTTTGACAGTGTGTTACGTACGTTAACACACACACACACGCACACACACACGCGCGGGGTTTTGATAAGTGATTGGTAACTCTCTGTCCCCGTTAGGAGACTAAAAGCTGCAGTTTATGGTTTTGATTGCAGCATTTGCCTGCTTCTGTAATTAGACCTCTGATTATCTCGGCGTTCTGTTGCCATGGTTACTAATAGCTTTTCCTGATATACTGGTGGAGTAATCCAATGAAAACAGGCAAACAAGCAAGTGGTAAATCTGACACTCAATCACCCAAACTGGCATTTGTGTGTGTGTTGTGTGTGTGTGTGTGTGTGTGTTTTCAGAACTACCCCCTCCGCTGTGACCGAGGGCCTCCTCAGTAAACTTCATCTATTTGCCTGTAGGTGGCGCTAAAGCACTGTGAATTCAGACAGAAAAGCTGCTGACTAAGTGTTATAAACACAAAATATTCACATTTATTTTAACATTTACAGGAGCTGCTTATATAATTTGGTTTTATTTTAACAAATCCCGCTGACATTCATGTCATTTATTTATTTCATATGTATTTTAAATCCATATTTTCTTTGATTTTTCTCAAATGTCCAGGAATAATAAAAAAAAAAAAGGATTATCTGTAATAAACAAACAAGTCCAACTTCTGGAGCATCAGTGGTGGCGGCCTGGCTAAAGGGAACGTCTGCCCCAAACCAGAGACCTTTCAGAGCCAGAGATGCTTGAGCTGCAGCCTGTTCTCACAACACACACACACACACACACACACACACACACACACACACACACACACACACAGATGCCTGCACTGACAGCAGGAGCTATATTAGCTGCCTCATTGGTTGTTTAAATGCCACCTCATTGGTTAATGTAGTGAAGCTGCATGACACAAGACTGAGGTCATCAATGTGTGTGTGTGTGTGTGTGTGTGTGTGTGTGTGTGTGTGTTGTGAGTGAGTGTGAGAGAGACTGATAAGAGAAAATGATGAGTAAACATCAATAACTGAATCTGTCCTCCCGCAAATGTCACATTTCTTTGAATCTGAAATCAAATTCTGACCTTTTCATTTAAAAAAAAAAAAAAAAAAAGAAATCCAGTAAAGATGACGACAGGTAACAAACGGGCCCCAGAACGTCCAGGTGAGCTGAGGCCTGGGCGGCGCCTGAGCACGCCGGTTGTCCTGCGACTCTGATTGTTGGTTTGAATGTATCAGGTGAAACCAAAACTACCGACCTTCATCCGTTCGGGGACGTTCTTGCGCTGCTCTACTCGGACTCGTTAACACTCGTCACCCAGGTTTTCCCATTAAACCGACCTTTTTCTGGTGTGGTGAATAATTAGTGGAGAGGAAGCGGCGCCATTCAGGTCCGAACACACACTTCCGTCTTCCTGACAGCCAGAGGCCCGCAGCAGGAAAACATGCTGCTGTTGGTACTTTGTAATCCCAGCGTGAAGGAATGAACCACACACCACACGCACACACACGCGTGCGTACACGCACACACACCCACACATGTGCACTCCTCAGCCAGAACCTTACCCAATTCAACTGTCAACTGGTTTTAATGTTCTGGCTAAACAACATACACATGAAGGGACGACATTAGCAGCAGCGGACGGCAACTCAACACACACACACACACACACACACACACACACACAACCATACACACACCACACACGCAGACCACACAACACACAAATGCCACAGCTGGCATCTGCCTGCTGATGTTAGTGGGATTTCTGGCCCTACTTCGGCAGCAGCTGGCAGAGCAGGAACCGCTGTGCTGGGTCAGCACGCTGGTGGTTCTGGTCCAGAGTGAGGGGGACCGAGCTGAGTCAGGAGGGGAAAACCAGGCAGCGGCAGCAGCACCGCGGGAGGCTGAAATCTGATTCAGTCTGCAAATCTCTGCTCCTAATGGAGAGCCCGGAGGTGAAGGATCATCAGCTTCCTGCACCGTCGTCGTTCAGGCAACGCTGGCGTCGTTTATGTCGGTCCTCCTCATCCGTCTCATCTGCCGAAGTTTCCGTGTTGCTGTCGGAACTCGTTGGATCACGGAGACTTGGGATCACATTTCAGAATGTTTAGTCTGTGTTTAAGCAGATGATCCCACAGGTGACAAATGTCTGACTGCTGTGAGGCGCTGCTGAGTCATGGAGGAAGAGGCAGCGCACGAGGACGCTCGTGAAGGATCCATCAATCTTCTAAATGAATCAAAGCCAATACAACATCTGTCGCTTGGCAAGCCCTTCAATCCACAGCGCCTCACACGGAGACGGTCCTGTGGATGGAATCTGGGCGGAACTCGTCACGGTGAAAGGCTAACGACAGCTAGCGTCTGTGCTAAACCCTGCATGCGCCGTTTTGGAGCTCTGTCCATCCTTGAAAAAATGGAAAAAAAAACACGGGAAAAGAGCAAAACCATAAAATTCCTTCAATGATAACCCAAAATATTGGCCATACCCATCAGCCATACATGCCAGCAATGGCCCAGCACGCCGCCACCAGCACCCCTACAGACGCACCGAGCTCGGGCCCGGACTCGTCATCCTGCGCCCTGTTCAAAGCTGCGTTCAGGAACGCCATCATCTTGCTGATTTAGTACCGTTTTCTTGACTTCCCACCAACGGCAGAAGCAAACTTGCTTCGTTCCTTGGAAGACAAATCCTTTTTTGCTGAGTCAGGAAGGAGGAAGGTGCTTGCTGTTCACCTGATCATAAATCCTACTGATGAAGGTACTGGGGCAGGTGGGTGGTGGTGGGGGTGGTTTTGATAAACAGCTACCAACAGAACGCCTGCTCACCCACCAAAGCTCTTCTGAGGACGTCACAGCTGGGTCCGAAACCTCTTTTATGGAAAATCAGCATGTACAAGTATAAGACATAAAGGGTCAAAGGTCGTGAAGGGGGGGGGGGTGAGCTCAGCATGTTGGGGAACTGGGCTGAGGTGCGGATGGTTCTCGGTTCCAGCCCCAGTGCAGATAAAACATGGTACCAAGGGAAGGTACCAGAACACCTTCAGAGCACTGCCCAGGTGCCCTTGAGCAAGGCACCGAACCCACCCATGAACCCGGCGACTCTCCCTGGGGAGGACCTGCCTTCACCCATCGTGGACCCTCCCGTGAGCCCAAAAAGGATAAAACGGTTAAGAAGATGAGATCTGGCCCGGACAGACGCACAAATGTAAAAAAAGCCTCCGATAAAACAAACGTCTCAACATAAAACATGAACCAAAAACGGACTTTTAAAAGGCACTTTTTCAGAAAATAACCCTGACCCGAGGGAACAGCACTTACAGGTAATTTGGAAGGAATGTGAGTCTAAATTTAGCACAAATGTTGCCTTTGAAGGTGAAGGGGGAGGGGCCTGAGCTGAAGGGGGCGGAGTAACGGTTGCTGATTGCTAATGAAGCTAAAAAAAAAAGCACCACTGCCGTGAAGGAATGGATAAATGAATGCCTGCTTGTCGTCTGCATACTGAAGGAAATAAATGGCGACGCTTGCAGTTTCATGGCCACCAAACAACACAAGCGCAGCTCAGCTGTCCGGGGAATTCGTTTGCTTCCGTCGGCTAAACGGTTCCTCCGTGGTGCTGAACTGGGTCTGAGACAAATCCCAGCATTCCAGACTGAAAGTGGCTGAGTCAGAAAGAAATGTAGAGTTGGTTCCTCACCTGGCTGAGCTTGTTCTGGATCATTCATCTAATTATGAAGGGACTGGGGCAGGGGTGGGGGGTGGGGGGGTTATATATAATCGAGCTACTGGAATAATTATGATAACAGAGCAGGGGACAAAGTTGCTCCCTTAGAGAATAACTTCTTTACTATTGCATCTGACACGTCAGCGTGTAAATGACGACATTTTGGCCACGTGTGTTTTTTTACCGTCTGGAAAACAGTTTTCAGGGTCCATGGCCTCTTCCGCCATCTCCGAGTACTCGTCTTCTTTCCTCTCCGGGCTTCCTCAGGTCCACTGTGCTGCCTTCTGACAGGCTGACTTCATCTTTCTGCTGGTTAAAACAGGAAAATGACCAGTCACAACCACTAAATGCTGTTTTTTCTGAGCGGCTTTAATGTTAAACTTGATGATTTCTCTTCTGTACCACCGGACAGAACCGCCAAGACTTTAACGGAAAATAGACCTTCGTTAAAAAATGCTCATACGAAAATGTGGACCATCACCAAGCTGGCAGGTGCTCTGACCAGATACGAATCTGATCATGTGACATCAGTGTGATCATGTGAAACAGAGTCCAGAGTCAAGAGTTTTCCCCCAAGATGACTTCAAAAATCCCCGTTTGCAAGGCATCATGGGAGGTTTAAACGTACAAAAGGGACGAAGGAGAGAGGGGGGGCAGGATTTATGCTGAAGGCTGAGGAAGGAAATTTGGCAGGGTTTATTCAAAGCCTGGACAAAGGCACAGCAGGTGTGTGTGTGTGTGTGTGTGTGTGTGTGTGTGTGTGTGTGTGTGTGAACCAACTACCTGAGTCAACAGCTAACTCAGAAATTGTTCAGACATACACAAGTCAAATACACCTGAACACACATTTAATCTCTGACACGCACATAAAAAGATGCAAACATGAATAATAAAGCGCGCGCACACACACACACACACACGCACACACACACACACACACACACCCCTCAGGCTGACAGTTTCTATAAAAACAGGCTTATTTAATATTTACAAAATAAAAGAATCAAATAAAATGATGATGATGATGATGATGATGATGAGCATCATCGGATCAGAGAAGTTTGAAGCCTTTCCCTGACATTTTCCTCCTGCAGCTGTGACCCAGGTGTTTACCTGTGACCCAGGTGTTTAGCCGTGGTGTTCCACAAGGATGAGAGCTGAGCCCTCAGATTCTCTCCCTATTACACGGGTGGCGTGCAGCTCGCCGTCTAAAACATGGATTTAAATAAAAGTCCGACTGTAAATGTCAGACTGAGCTGTTCTCATTCCTGGCTGTGAAGTCAGAACAGGAAATGTCTGGCTGACAAAAACCTGTGATTGCTTTTCAGGGAACCTGAAACCCAGAAATTCTGTTCCAGGTTGGAAGCGGATGGTTTTAGCTTCTTTGATCGGCCCGTTCAGGACACGGCGCCATGTGCGTCACACAAACTACATCCTGTACGTTCCGCTGCTTCCTGTTCACACCCGCCGCGGCAGTGATGGGCACACAACCTCCGTCTGCCTTTAAAAGGAAAAGGCTTTTCATCAGACACCCTGGAAACACATCAGCCTGTACGTCTGCACTGTCACTGGACGTCAGGTTGCCGTGGCAACGGTACACAGTTCACTCACAGTGGAAAACGAACGTTTGCCGCTAATGAGGACTTGCGTGTTTTTGTCTCGGTAATCAAATATTCAGCATCTGTGGAATTATTATGAACCCCCAGCTGAGTTAAATCTGTCTGGCCTGAATGATTTTGCCTCTTTTTGTTGCACTTATTTGATGTGAGACAGTGGGAATCTGCCATCTTTCAGTAAAGCTATTTAAATGATGAGTCGGCGTCACGAAAAGCTGTTTTGGGGACCTGGAAATAAGTGAAAACAGGGTTCAAAGGTCGAGTAAGTGTTCTCAGTCAGGGTGAAGCAGAAGTTACTTACTAATTTTACTGACTAACGTTTATTTCACTAATTCCAACAGTCTTTACATGCAGACGACAGCGTCTACAGCAAGTTATTGTACTTGATTTGGGCATAAATGTCTGTCTCTCTATGAAAGGTCAAATACCAAACTATCTTTAATCACTGGTGTTCATAAATGATCTCACCTCTGTGGTCAAAATATACATAATGTGTTTAATAAAATAATACAATTAAAAATAAATAAAACCTCAGCTCAGAGATTCTCATTCAATCCTCACTAATTCTACTCGATCATCCTGAAAAATCAGCTCATTCTATCTTCCGATGATAATTTTTTAAACTTCCTTTCATCACTTTTTAATCCCTGAAGTAAATAACTAATTTGAAGAAACCCGAATGACATTTTAACAGTTTCAAAAAGGAACAAACTGAGACGTTCTACATAGAGAGGTTGTACGTGTTTCAGACAACATATCTGTCACACACACACACACACACACACACACACACACACACACACACACACATTTATATATAAATGAAGAAAAGCTTTAAATGACACCGACTTTTATGCCTGCTGCTGTAAACACTCCAGCCTGACCTTTGCCCTCATCTGCTGTCCGCCTCCAACAGCTGATTTCTGCTTTATGAGACAGTGAAGCCCCATCCTGTTATTTATGACACCATTAAAGCTCAGGTCAGCTGTTTAATCCTTACATAAGCAGACGTGAGGCCTGTTAGAACAAAGTGGAGATGAGGCTGAACAGCTCCTATTAAAAACATTAATGCAACACAGGCGGGGCAGATGGAGACGGGACAGGGAATCAAAGGGAAACACACTGAAAAACCCCTGCGCGTGTGTGTGTGTGTGTGTGTGTGTGACCTGTAGCAGACTGATCACCTGTGCAGGTGAGGGTTGTTCCTGATTACAGAAGGAATGTCAGAAATGCTGAGGGATCCTGGGATCAGATTCAGGGCTGAGCTGTCGAAGGATCGAGTGCAGTGAAGAAGAAAAACACACCGCTGACCTGAAAGCTGAGACGTGACGGCCTGAACTGTGACCTCATTTCCCCTTTTATCCTAAAACAGGTAAATCTGCTCACTCTGAGGCCTACAGGCAGGTCTAAGGCCAGATTACCTCTGCAGACCAAAACTAACTGATTACACTTCAGATTACTTTAACTTCCTGTTATCTAACACAGAACTGGGTCGGTCCTCATCATCACACATGCAGCCAGAGGGTGGAAACCAGCTGTCTGCCACCTACCCAGTCTACATCTTCCTTTTATAGGCACATTCATCCAAAGTGTGTGACGCGGCTCAATCCGGCCCCTCCGGACCTCCAGTCCGCTTCAGGACCAACCGGTTTTTGTTCTGACGCTGAACATAAATCCCCGAATCATCCCAGGCTCAGTGGATGTTTTTGCTGACCTCTTTGGCTTTTTAATTTAGCATGCAGTCGACGTGACCTCCGGCTAAGGCGTGATTTAAATACAGCGGGGATCAGAAAATATTTATGGCGTCCGTGAAAGGTCAGTCTCAAGGTCACAGCTCCCTTACACGATGTGGAAAAACAGGTTCTGTTCATGGTTCTGTTCAAAAATCCACAGTGACGTGATCCAGACCAGAAGATCTGTGGTCAGTGATCAATTATTTATACTGTCTGAGCCAATTAACAACACACACACACATTAGGTCAACGTGTGTGTGTGTGTGTGTCTTCTTTACCTCCTCCCTTTCCTCCTCTTCCTGAGAAGCCTCACTCTCCTCCTCCTCCTCCTCTCCATCTTCATCCTCATCTTCTGGAAACTCCACGTCTGACTCTCCGGGGGCGATGGGGACACTGATGGTGAGGTTTGGGTTGGTCATGTAGCTGTCATCCTCCGGGGGGACGTACTTCTCCATTTGGCGCCCTGGAACAACCACATAGTCCTTGAATGCTCTTGTTGAATTGCGGTTCATCCACATTTGGAGGCTCTGAAGTCTCAGCACCTATGACGGCCCCGTTGACCTCCATGTGGATGCTGCTCAGCCGCTTCAGCTTCATCATGGCCTTCGCCTCCTTCTGCTTCTGACGGCGGCGCTTCAGGTTCCCATTGAAGAAATCCACCACCTGCAGCAAGAAGACACGAAGCCGGAGTTCAGGAGATGCACAGACAGACGGGCAGGCAGAGAGACAGACAGGCAGGCAGGCAGGCAGGCAGGCAGGCAGACAGGTAGACAGGCAGGCAGGCAGGCAGGCAGACAGGTAGACAGGCAGGCAGGCAGGCAGGCAGACAGGTAGACAGGCAGGCAGGCAGGCAGGCAGGCAGGCAGGCAGGCAGGCAGACAGGTAGACAGGCAGGCAGGCAGGCAGGCAGGCAGGCAGGCAGGCAGGCAGGCAGGCAGGCAGACAGACAGGCAGGCAGGCAGACAGGTAGACAGGCAGGCAGGCAGGCAGGCAGACAGACAGGCAGGCAGGCAGACAGGTAGACAGGCAGGCAGGCAGGCAGGCAGGCAGGCAGGCAGGCAGGCAGGCAGGCAGGCAGACAGGCAGGCAGGCAGACAGGTACCTGTTTGCGGCACCAGGCCAGGCCTCTGGTGATCCTGTGGATCGCTATCTGCAGGTTGTTCATCTCTCCATCCTCATCTGGAGCTGAGAGGTTGTCAGAGCTGAAACTGCTGAGGAGGAGAGCCAGGAAGAGGTTCAACAGCTGGAGATGAAGATGGAGAGACAGGGAGGAAGAGAGAGAGACAGAGAGAGACAGTGAGGAAGGGAGAGAGACAGAGAGAGAGACAGGGAGGAAGGGAGAGAGACAGAGAGAGAGAGACAGTGAGGAAGGGAGAGAGACAGAGAGAGACAGGGAGGAAGAGAGAGAGACAGAGAGAGACAGTGAGGAAGGGAGAGAGACAGAGAGAGAGACAGGGAGGAAGGGAGAGAGACAGAGAGAGAGACAGAGAGAGAGAGACAGTGAGGAAGGGAGAGAGACAGAGAGAGACAGGGAGGAAGGGAGAGAGAGAGACAGTGAGGAAGGGAAAGAGACAGAGAGAGACAGGGAGGAAGAGAGAGAGACAGAGAGAGACAGTGAGGAAGGGAGAGAGACAGAGAGAGAGACAGGGAGGAAGAGAGAGAGACAGAGAGAGACAGGGAGGAAGAGAGAGAGACAGAGAGAGACAGTGAGGAAGGGAGAGAGACAGAGAGAGAGAGAGAGACAGAGAGAGAGACAGGGAGGAAGAGAGAGAGACAGGGAGGAAGAGAGAGAGACAGTGAGGAAGGGAGAGAGACAGAGAGAGACAGGGAGGAAGAGAGAGAGACAGGGAGGAAGAGAGAGAGACAGGGAGGAAGGGAGAGAGACAGAGAGAGACAGGGGAAGGGAGAGAGACAGAGAGAGACAGGGAGGAAGAGAGAGAGACAGAGAGACAGTGAGGAAGGGAGAGACAGAGAGAGAGAGAGAGACAGAGAGAGACAGGGAGGAAGAGAGAGAGACAGGGAGGAAGAGAGAGAGACAGGGAGGAAGGGAGAGAGACAGAGAGAGAGACAGGGAGGAAGAGAGAGAGACAGGGAGGAAGAGAGAGAGACAGGGAGGAAGAGAGAGAGACAGAGAGAGAGACAGGGAGGAAGGGAGAGAGACAGAGAGAGAGACAGGGAGGAAGGGAGAGAGACAGAGAGAGAGAGACAGTGAGGGAAATGTCCTGCCAGTGTCTGAACTGGTAGACACGGATCCACATAAACAAACTCCGTCAGATTAAAGTGTCTGAATTTTAGTCTGAAACTTCTGCACAGTCGATCAGTCCTTTTATCTTTGACTCCCGGTTTGGTCAGAATATGTCACATTTTAAAATCATATATATTCTCCTTCTTTTAATCTTCATGACTGTTCAGGATGGCAGTCGATGCGGACATGAGACAGTGTGTGTATTGATCCCAGCCGCTGGTGTGTTTGTGCTCCACCTGTCAGCTTGCTGCTGTCTGATTGGCTGCTGTCCAACCCAAACTCCAATAGATCAATGTTGTTGATTGGTTAACATGGCAACATGGCCCAACAGCTCAACCAATGACCTTGATCCTTTCCAATAGCCAATCAAACATACTGACAGATGAGGTCAGCTCAATAAAAGACCTGTGACGGCCACTTCACTTCCTGTTTACTTTAGGGGCTATCTGACAATAAAATGGAAATACTGTAACTATAAATATTGTTGGATAGTGAAATAAAATAGCATCACAAATACATCCACTTTTAACCAGTATCAGATCTAACTTCCGATCAGTTCTAGTATTTGTACGATTAATTAAACTAATATCAATAATGGCTAAAGATGAAACCCGACGGTCGACCACCTCTGACTCCGCCCACCCGGCGCTGAGGATCAGGTCACTTTTCCTCCTCACTGCACGCATTTAGCAGGTATTTAGACGTGATGGCTTTGACCCATCAAAGAGGTCAGAAACAGGACGATAAAGAGGAGGACAGCAGGAGTGTGTGATGGCAGGTGAGCTGCTGCGTCAGCACGTCTTCACACACTCATTTGTCAAAACACACACACACACACACACACACACGTGCCGAGTGCTCATCTTGCCAAAGATAAAGAGAAGTGGAAAGATGTCCTTTCTCTGGATAATTTATCTGTCATCTTCTCTTACACAAAGCCCCCCCCCCCCCCCCCCCCCCCCCCCCCCCCCCCACACACACCCACACACTCTTTACCTTAATGGTGTCATGGATATTTAATAACAAGCTTGAACCAACCCGCTCTCTCTCTCTGCACATCTCTGTCTCTCTGTCAGTGGCCTCTTCTTCTTCTCTCATCGCCTGTATCTCCCTCCACACAGAAACGTGTTGAGTGAATACGACTCTGTGTGTGTGTGTGTGTGTGTGTGTGTGTTTCAGTGTGATAAGCATCCGTGCTTTCAGCAGCAGACAGCGTGATGGGGAATTACCTCTTATCTCTTGCACACACACGTGTGTGTCTTCTTGTAAATGCTACATAGTGATGACCAGAATCTGCATCTCACCGGCAGACTGAGGATGGGTTTGGAAGTCAGGACAGTCTGGCTGCTCCTCGCAAGTTTAAGCTGCTGTTTGAGGGCTAAATAATGAGAGTCCCCTCTAACATAGAAGGTCAATGTGTGTGTTGAATTTAACACTGAGGTCACCATTGTGCAGGAAACTCTCTCTAAGCTCAAATTGTTGCTCAGAGCCAAAGTTTCCCCTGATACCAAAACCAGGTCCCCCTGGAAACCCAACCGTAGACCACATCGACACACCAACCCTCCGTATCCAGCGGCGTGTGTGTAGGTTTGACCTGAAAGGGTGAATGTGGTCTAACGTGAATATCTGAGACCAGAAACCCTCCAAAAGAACGTCCCATCAGCCCTGTCGACCTGCCGCTGCCCCGGGACTGACGGGGCGTCCAACCGGGTCAGCCTCATCTCCGTGCTTGCCTTCTGTCTGATTCTGCATCAAACTGCCTGACATCTGACCTTTCAGAAGACTCCATCCAGATTGGCAGAAACCTGGGCCGGGAGGGGTATCACGAGCAGGCCCTGATAACATTTAACAGTCCCACAGGCTGAAGTCACTCACCACCAGGTTTCCGATGACCATGACCAGCATGAACACCAGGATGCAGAGAGGCTGTCCAGCAACCTCCATGCAGTCCCACATGGACTCAATCCACTCTCCACACAGCACCCTGAAGACAATGAGGAAGGAGTGGAAAAAGTCCTTCATGTGCCAGCGAGGAAGAGTGCAGTCCTTGGAGATCTTACACACGCAGTCCTGGGCGGAGAAGAGGACCACAGCTGACCGACCTGAAGATCGTTGACCCGTCATGAGGTCGGATGGCGGCAGACTCACCTGGTAGTTTTTACCAAACAGCTGCATGCCGACCACAGCGAAGATGAAAACGATGATGGCGAGGACGAGGGTCAGGTTCCCCAGGGCGCCCATGGAGTTCCCGATGATCTTGATCAAGGTGTTGAGGGTCGGCCACGAGCGAGCCAGCTTAAAGACACGAAGCTGGGGGAGAGGATGGAGGACAAACAGGCTTGTAAAACACAGCAGGACCGGTGACGGAGTTAACACACAGTGACATTTGTCACTACAAATCAGAGTCCCTGTGTGTTTCTCCTGCTTGTTCTTTTACTCCTCTGAGGAAATCTCCTCCAAACCTGATGATAAGACGGAGCTGACCGAGTCGAATTCCAGAACAACAAAACAAGTTGTGATTTCAACAATTACCAGTCTGAAGGAACGCAACACGCTGAGCCCCTCAACGTTGGACAGGCCGAGCTCCATGAGGCTGAGGCAGACGATGATGCTGTCGAAGATGTTCCAGCCCGTCTGGAAGTAGTAGTACGGATCCAGAGCAATGATCTTCAGCACCATCTCAGCTGTGAAGATCCCTGAGAACACCTGAAAACGGCACATAGCTTCATGCCACTGATGCTGGAGGCAGTGTTGACCGGTCCATCCCGGTCACCTGAATCATACAGCTAATGGGTCAGCCAACCAGCAGGAAGTTAGTGGCTGCTTCTCTCCACTGTTGTAACATCTCCAGCGTGACTCTATCCTGACACGATCCGAGTCTGATTGTTATTTATTATTTTGGTCCTCACTCGGTCACACACTGTTATTGTAAGAACCGCAATCTGTGGACCAAAAATAAAAGTGATCGGAATATTAAAAACTGGCCAATGTGAGACAAGGTCAGGGCGGGCTGATGAGGTGCGACCCCCAACCAGTCCTGGACGACCAGCATTCAGACCAATCTCCTCAGGAGAAGAAGGAATTTTCGATTAAACACTAGCGTGAATTAGATATTCATCAAAAGTTTCAGAAGAGGTTTCATGACATAAACCGTTGCAATAACACCAGCGGCCTGTAGGGGCAGTATTCAACCATAAACGCCTATGAAGCTGAAGCACAGTCGTGAACGTGTAACGCCATGGACACACACACACACACACACACACACACACACACACACACAGATGATGCTCTTCTAAGCTCATTAAGTCTGTAGTACGTTGATTAGGTCCTCAACAATCATGCTGCTATTGTCAGCAACATGAGGAGAGGTCCTCTCACACATGTTTAGTGTGTGATGTATGAGTGAAGGAGGCCCTCTCAGGACAAAAAGGGTGAGGAAAACTCTGAAGAGGATAATGTGAAATCAATCAGCCCACGGATTAGACGCAAATGAGAAGAGAAGTTAAGGAATCCCAGCAGTTGATTGGTCAGTTGAGATCTCACCTGTCTAACATCTCTGAAGGTTCCGGTTCCACAGGGTCAGAGGTCAAGGATCAACTTAATAATAAATATGCACAGGCTTGATATGAAAGCCGTTTCCAGCGTGTTTGTGTCGCTGTGACCACGTTAATGAAGGTACACGGTTCGACTGTCAAATATCAGCAACAGCCTGTGGCCTCGCAGCAGCGGAACATCGCGGCTCGGAACCGTCTGCACTTCAGGGACGGATCACAGCAGCACAGAGACATGCTGCCACACCTCCTTATATTAACGATCTTTAACAAGCCTCCTGTCCTCGAAAATGAGAGATGATCCTCGATGTTCCTGTGCTCTGTGGCTCCACCAGCGCCACGGCTACGGTCGGCCCACAGCGGCGCTGTAGCTGCTGCCCTTTTCACTTTCCTGCTGCTTCGCAGCTTTAAGTTCAGACTCTGACGAGTGCGTTTGTGCAAAAGTCTCTGATTCACCAACAGAGGGATGAAAAACATCACTGAGCAGCAACTGCGTGTGTGCGTGTGTGTGTGTGCGTGTGTGTGTGTGTGTGTGTGAGACAGATGATGTTGACATCAGCACTGGCTAATAACACTAACATCAGCAGAGAGAGGATGACACGGATTCTCTGTGAGTGTGTGTATGAGTCTGTGTGTGTGAGTCTGTGTGTGTGTGAGTCTGTGTGTGTGAGTGTGTGTGTGTGTGAGTGTGTGTGAGTCTGTGTGTGTGTGTCCTGGTGCTTCTTCATTACATCAGGCTGCTTGTGACAAACCGTCACGTGAGGCTCACATGTCACCGAGATGTTATCAAACCTGACCCGCTGGAGTGTTTGTGAAAGTGACGCGATCTCCAAACGCACAATGAGATCTGCACGGGTGTGTTTAAGTGCTGAGTTGTACTCAAAGCTGTAGACAAATCTGTGCATTTACTCCCAATAGATGGCGTAAAGGCTCAACGATGACAGACGTCAGCAGTTACAGGTCAGTCTCAGTGTTTCAGCAGGAGTCCGGTGAACAAACCTACAGTGTGTGTGTGTGTGTGTGTGTGTGTGTGTGTGTGTGTGTGCGTGTGTGGGCGTGTGTGTGTGTGTGTGTGCGCAGCATTTCAGCCAAGAACACTGAGAAGAGTGTGCACTTCATACACATACACACACATATCAATAAAAGCCTCCAGTAAATGTGTCCTTTAGAGCTTCGACCATATGGAAGTATTGATATGTTTAAGTAGAGTGAGGACATCGATCACGTCAGCACAGTCCTGTCCTGACATGATCGCGCACGCGTGGCCTTACATAACGCACACGCTCCGAGCTGTCCGTCAGACTGGCCGGCTAAATGCTATGTAAACATCTGCGGGGATTAGAGGCTTTATCCTCTGAGGAACTTAACAACTCCAGACTGAAATCGGATCGTGGTGACGAGACGCAGCCTCTCCGAGACCTCGGCGGCTTTTCCAGCCAACAAAGAGCGTTTATGCAGCAGAAGTGCATCAAACTGCAGAGGAGGCGACAGCAACTCTAGGAGACTTTACGTAACAGCTGACTAAACAGTCTTCGGTGCCGCGTGGACAGCTGACCAGGTGTAAATGAATAAATAAATGAAAAGAATTATCCTGACATTCCACAGAAGTGGGCGACCCAAACAAACCGCGGGAGAGGAGAACATTTAGCCTTCACATTACGTCTGACATAGGACCAACGTGTGTGTGTGTGTGTGTGTGTGTGTGTGTGTGTGTGTGTGTGTGTGTGTGTGTGTTTAAAGCAGACATATCAGGTCCATGTTTTGATCTTTAACTCTTATTATGGACTTGGACTGAAGCAGCACAGCAAAACTCTTCATTTGAACAGAAACACAAGATCATGATTCAACACTCAACATTCAGCCACACACACACACACACACACACACACACACACACACACACACAGACACACACTCGTAGGACAAACAGTGATATCATCCTTATCCAGGAATCAGCTACGTCATTGCCGACTGAACCAACCCACAACCAAGTTTAAGTTCTGTGACGGCTGCCTGGAGCTGGAGGTGAAGTTAACACTTCTGGTCAAGAACCACCACGTGGTGTGTGTGTGTGGGTGTGTGTGTGTGTGTGGGGGTGTGGGTGTGTGTGTGTGAGAGAGAACAACAAGGTGAATTTGGCCATTAGTCGTTCACACCTGAGGTGAACCGATTACCATATTGCATCAACCTATCAGCTCGTGTCGGATCACTGGCAGCTGTAGGGTCAAACACGGGGGTTAGTCACGGCGCTCCAAACACACCTGACCCTTTTCTGTCAACTCTGATACACACGCACGCACGCACGCGCACACGCACGCACGCATGCACACACGCACACACGCACACGCACGCACGCACACACACACACTGCCTGCATTCACGTAGAGATGAATCCACTGGCCTGTTTTTACAGGATTTCAGGCAGGTTCATCACGGTTCCTGCAGACTTCACCTTCTACTCTGACAGAATCCAAAAGCAGCTAAAGACGGCGGCTAACCACAGCACCAGATCTCTGGGACGGATCCGGTCAGGACGGATCCGGTCAGTGATCTGACCATAAAGACATCGTGACGGATCTGGGATCTGCAGGGACCCTGGTAGACATCCATACCAGATGTTCTCCTGTTGGTTCTTGGCCATGATTTAAGGGGACGTTCCAGATTATTATTTTATCTCCATCCATCCATCATCCACACATCCATCATCCATCCATCCATCCATCCATCCATCATCCATCCATCCATCCATCCATCCATCATCCATCCATCCATCCATCCATCCATCCATCATCCATCCATCCATCCTACCAGGTTTCCGATGCTCAGCATGCCGTTGAACTCCTCAGTCATGGGGTAGTGCTCCATGGCCATGAAGAGTGTGTTGAGAACAATGCAGATGGTGATGGCCAGGTCTAGGAAGGGGTCCATCACCATGACCTTCACCAGCTGCTTCACCTTGAGCCAGCAGGGGCAGCACTCCCACACCAGGAAACGATGGGCGAAGGCATACCAGCATGGATGGCACCTCTTATGGGCCTCCTCCAGCTCTGCAGGGCCCCCAGATAAATAAAAACAGAAGAAGAAAAGGAAGACAAGTGAGCAGAGACAAAACTGAAGGAGCTGTGATGATGAGAGCTGATGTGTGGATGTCAGATTGAGTGTCGTCCTATTTTAGAGCCATGCTGGGAGGAGTGGTTGAGGTTTGGACTTATTGAGGTCTTCCAGGTGGGAATCAGGGCAGATCCAGGAAGGTCTCAGTGAATAGAAACACCTTCTGGTTTTATTACCCATCAGGAGTCTATTAACATCAACATCCTGAAACAAAAGTTCTCCGAGTCTGTCAGACTGAGACAAGATGTGCTGCCTTTTTCAGATCAGCCCACTGATGATCCAGATTTGGGCTCCTGCTGAACCCATCCAGAACTTCATGGGTCTCCTGGAGCTTCTGGAGGTTGTTGTCCTGTTGGAAGGCAAATTATTCTTCAGCTTTCTGACGGAGGTCTGACTGGTCCCAGTTCCTTCCACCCTGACTACAGCTGCCCTCTGATGCTCTGAACACAGCTTCATATCAATGAAGATCTAATCTGCTCCACCCTCACCTGCTCCACCCTCACCTGCAGCTCCACCCTCACCTGCAGCTCCACCCTCACCTGCTCCACCCTCACCTGCTGCTCCACCCTCACCTGCAGCTCCACCCTCACCTGCTCCACCCTCACCTGCAGCTCCACCCTCACCTGCTGCTCCACCCTCACCTGCAGCTCCACCCTCACCTGCAGCTCCACCCTCACCTGCTGCTCCACCCTCACCTGCAGCTCCACCCTCACCTGCAGCTCCACCCTCACCTGCAGCTCCACCCTCACCTGCTCCACCCTCACCTGCAGCTCCACCCTCACCTGCTGCTCCACCCTCACCTGCAGCTCCACCCTCATCTGCTGCTCCACCCTCACCTGCTGCTCCACCCTCACCTGCTGCTCCACCCACACCTGCTCCACCCTCACCTGCTGCTCCACCCTCACCTGCTCCACCCTCACCTGCAGCTCCACCCTCACCTGCTGCTCCACCCTCACCTGCAGCTCCACCCTCATCTGCTGCTCCACCCTCACCTCACCTGCAGCTCCACCCCTCACCTGCTGCTCCACCCTCACCTGCTGCTCCACCCTCACCTGCTCCACCCTCACCTGCAGCTCCACCCTCACCTGCTCCACCCTCACCTGCTCCACCCTCACCTGCTGCTCCGCCCTCACCTGCAGCTCCACCCTCATCTGCTGCTCCACCCTCACCTGCAGCTCCACCCTCACCTGCTGCTCCACCCTCACCTGCAGCTCCACCCTCACCTGCTGCTCCGCCCTCACCTGCAGCTCCGCCCTCACCTGCAGCTCCACCCTCACCTGCAGCTCCACCCTCACCTGCTGCTCCACCCTCACCTGCAGCTCCACCCTCACCTGCTCCACCCTCACCTGCAGCTCCACCCTCACCTGCTGCTCCACCCTCACCTGCAGCTCCACCCTCACCTGCTCCACCCTCACCTGCAGCTCCACCCTCACCTGCTGCTCCGCCCTCACCTGCAGCTCCACCCTCATCTGCTGCTCCACCCTCACCTGCAGCTCCACCCTCACCTGCTGCTCCGCCCTCACCTGCAGCTCCACCCTCACCTGCTGCTCCACCCTCACCTGCTCCACCCTCACCTGCTGCTCCACCCTCACCTGCTCCACCCTCACCTGCAGCTCCACCCTCACCTGCTGCTCCACCCTCACCTGCTGCTCCACCCTCACCTGCTGCTCCACCCTCACCTGCTCCACCCTCACCTGCTGCTCCACCCTCACCTGCTGCTCCACCCTCACCTGCTCCACCCTCACCTGACAGGAACCAAACCATTATTCACAGGAGCCAAACTGGGAGGATGATGAACAACTGGTTTGGTATAACTGGTTAATAATGTTTACATGTAAGTTTACTCTGGTGATAAACAGGAAGTTGTGTGTGCGGAGGTCACTGGGAACGTGTGTGAAACTACACAGTCAATCTGGGCGGAGCTTAGATGATTACGAGGTCACACTGAGGTCGCAGACATTGTCTGAATTTCTGTTAATTCCTGAAAAAACCCAAAAAAGAAGACAAAAAATATTCATTTAACACAACTGACTGAGGGTGTTTTACATTTTAAAACAAAGAGAGAGAAAAGAAAAACTAATGCAAATAAAATGATTTGGTTTCATGAAGGGCGATTAAACCAACAGATTTACTTCTATAACGATCTGTTCTCTAAGAGCAGCGACTGCCCAGGGGAGAGACAGTGACTCAGCAGAACACACGCCAACACACACGCACACGCACGCACGCACGCACACACGCACGCACGCACACACACACGCACACACAGAACCCACAATCAAACACGCATGAAATTACGGACACACAAGAACACAAACATGCACACACAAACACTGACATGGACACATACGAACACGCACACACAAACAAATACAGGCACACAGATGTGAACACACACAAACACACTCGTGGACACACACACTTCTTTTTCTCTGTGGTGTGGCTACTTCATTCCAAATCTGTGAGATAAACAAAGACACACAGTGGTTCCCCTGACATCTGCCGGGGCATCTCCCTCACTCTCACACACTCTCTCACACACACACACACACACGGCTACAAATTCAGACACGTGACTAAAAATTCAGACATGTTACACAACCCTGTATCCCTGCAGACTCACACAGTGACCTGAAACACACATGCCATTAATAGATGCACTCAGATGCAAAATTTAAAAAAAAGAAAGGTTACGAAATCCCTGTCTCCACACACACACACACGCACAAAGCGAAAAAATGTCAGAACTTTGAGTTGTGAATTTTCTAATAAAATGGAATCTCCAAAAACAAAAAGATCAAAAAAAAGAAGTGATTTGGAAAAAAAATGTAAGTGAGTGATCCGAAGTGATCCAAAAGTCTTTTGAAATGTAAATATGGCAGCTTTTATTTACCTTCTTCCACTGATCCAGATAAGAAGACAGATACTCGTCTGTCCACTGTACAGAAATTAGAAAGAAACACTCAAAGGTCACCTACTGCTAGTTAGCTTAGCTCACATAATGATTAGCCCTCTGTCATATCTGACTCTCACCTCATCATTACTTAAGAAAAGTGGATTTGGGATTTTATAATAATCTCTTTTTTCTTTAAACAAGCGCTGGTGTTGACACGTTGTTTCTCACCTTCCATGGCATCCGTTAGGTAGCTGGCAGCACTGAGCGCCCGGCCCCTGCTCACAGAGCCCTGAAGAGACGAGGGACGAGGAAGCAGCATGGTGCTGAGCTCCGTGGTTGATGTGGGAGCCTGAGAGCAACACGCAGCACGTTAAATAAAAGACACAAAATACACAGGCTGACACACACGTGCATGGTGTGTGTGTGTGTGTGTGTGTGTGTGTGTGTGTGTGTGTGTGTGTGTGTGTGTGAAAAAGAGGAGGCGGAGGGGCTGACAAACTGTGACCGTAACAACATAATAAATAATAGAGTTTATTATGTTGGAGCAAACTTGGTGACCTGTCACACTAATCAACCTGGAGAAGTTGCTCAGGTGTGATGACATAACACTTCCTGCTCGCTGGTCCTCTACAGAGACATGACGCCGGGGCCTGAAGGTCACCACCCACCACAACGCCTACATCCTGTCTGCGTGCCAGGCAGGGAAGCACCAGGGAAACACACTCTAAGAGCACTAATTTAGCTTCCGTTAGCGGCTGTGCATTGCCATGGCGATCTTTCCGTGAGCGCTCCCTCCCTCCTCCCACTCGTCTCTCCATCAGTCGGAGCAGCAGGACGACGGAGACGCGAGAACATCGAACATGAAGCTATAACCTGAACTGAACACCCACACGGCCCCTGCGGCGCCGCTCCACGTCTCGCTGCCAACGTCTCGACAGAGCTGGAGCTCCGCGCCGCACATCTGTCTCAGCTAAATGCTTTTGGAAGCCTTGATGACTGTCGTCATTTGCAATTCCAGCAGAGCCTGTATCATTATGGTCTTTATGCAGAGGGTGACGCCTCCTCCGAGACTATAGGGGGCAGCATTGTAACCCGGCAGGTGTGGAACTGTCATGTTGTCCGTGGAACTGTCTGCTGCCACTTCCTGTGAGGAGCCAGGGCCAGTTTGATGACAGCGTCCCTTTGAATTTACCGTATTATGAGTCCAATTATCTCTTTCTCTTTATTAAAAGTCGGCTGAAAGTGACAGGGATTTTATGCTACTTTTAGAAAATAATTCTCTCTGAGGAGAGGTCAGCACTGCTGCTTCTTTGGTGCCGTTTCCTCTTTAAAGCCTCTTATATAACGGTGTAGGTGACAGTGTGGGTCTGGCTGTCGGCAGGTGGAGGTGAGTGAACACCTCCAGGCGTGGAGCTGCTGCGTTCGTCCTTGTAACCTGCTGCCTGATGGGAAATAGAAAACTGAAACCAAGCGTTAAAATAAATGTAATCCCTGGTGACGTGAAGCCGACAACCACAGCTTCCTTTGTGAGTCCCTTCTGGAAGATTGAAGATAAAACATCTAAACCTGGAGGATTTGATGTCTAACACTGAAACACTGAGGAAAAGATCCTGAAAGAAACTCATTTGGAAGTTTTTCTAAATAACACTGAGAAAGAAAACACTATATAACGCATTAAAGATGGTAGTGACGAAGAATAAGGTGTCAACAGAACATACAAAAACACACATGTTGTGTGTGTGTGTGTGTGTGTGTGTGTGCGTGTGCGTGTGTGTGTGTTTTTAAAACCTTGTCGGTATAAGCAGACAGGAAGTAGCTGCACTTAAGCTGAGTAAATAAAAGACCTTAGAGTTTGAATGTTATGATCTCCCCACTTCCTCATCAGTGGAGCTCCACAGAAGATGCTCCTTTATTTAAGTGACTATCATTCATGCGGAGGATCAGATTATGGGATGGAGTCGTAGTCCGGAGTGGAAAAACTCTGATTAGGTCACCTATTGACTGTTTTGTTGCTGTGCTGTTTGTGACATTTAAGCTCATCATGTTTAGCTTTCCAGATCGTATCAATCTGGTGGTCAAGGTTATATCAGCGTTTGAAACGTAGGACCTCTGCGAGTGTGTGTGTGTGTGTGTGTGTGTGTGTGTGTGTGTGTGTGTGTGTGTGTGTCATGGTGGAAACAATTGTGCCGCCTGCAGCCGTCCAGCACTCAGCAGATATTTGCATAACTGCAATCTGACATCATGAACTAAAAACACACACTCATATCGTCCATCTCAGATAACAAAGTTGTGGTGTTTCCCCCACCACACACACACACACACACACGCACACACACACACACACACACACACACACACACACACACACACACACACTGCTATGGCATCATGGGTTAAAGCTGCACATACCAGCTTAGCCATATCTGTGTGGCCTTCCTTTTGCACATACCTAAACTCAAACTCTGTCACACACACACACACACACACACACACACACACACACAAACTCACACTCTCTTCCTTGACCTTCTCCATGGTGCAGGCGGGCAGCTGCCCTTGTAGAGGTGGTGGGGAAACTCCGTTCTGGTCCATGGTAACAAACAGCTTCCCGTTGATGTTCAAAGTGGGATAAAATACCTGAAACACACACACACACACACACACACACACACACACACACACACAGTGACCCAGAGACTTAGAGTGAATCATGTCAGTAAAATTCCTAATTTTAAACCTCTTTATCTGAACTAGGCATGTGGCTGTTATTTTAGTCTCTGTGACTTTAAGACGTGGTTGCAGTACCTGGGAGCTCCTGCTGGTGGTGCTGTAGGTGCTGGGCCGTCGTTTGGGCCACGGGTGAGACAGGATGCCACTGAAGGTGCCGCCACTGTAGGTTCCGCCCCCCACGCCTTCAATCACATCTTCAGGGACGCTGTACTCGTCATCGGCCATCTCTCCTTCGGAGCCGCGGCTTCTCAAGCGGAAGTTGAAGATGGAGGAGACTTGACTACTTCGCCGAGTCTTGGCGGAAAAGGAACGGGCGAGGAGTGGGTGGACGGGCTGTGGGAGGAAGCAGAAGATGCTTGCCACCTAATGGTGCTGCCAGCAGAAAAGGTCCTGACTCTTCTTCTCTTACCTTCCCACCGTCCGTCACGTCCACCTGTAGCAGCTTTTCCTCCGACAGGTTGGCCTCCGCCTCGGCCACGCCCACCAGGACCTGACTCTGCCTCCGCCCCTCTTGGTGGTCCAGTGGCAAAGCAAACGGAGAAAGTTCTGGCGACATGACCGAGTCAGAGTCCAGAGCTTTCTGTGCGGCAGCCTTAGAGAGAACCGAGGAAGCAAACGTGAATTTACTGCCTATTTTTTAATCTCTGCTCTCCTGTTGGTCTACCTGCTGGTCCTTCTTCAGTCTCTCCATGGCCACCTGGAACTCCCGTTCTTTCTGACATTCCTCCACGATGGTCGCCTGGTTCTGCTCCTCGTATGCCATGGCAACTACGGCTAGGATGAGGTTGATCAGGTAGAACGAGCCCAGGAAGATGACCACCACGAAAAACACCATGTAGGTCTTCCCCGCAGAGCGCAGCGTCTGCAGGCAGAAGCAGACGCAGGTTCTGGTTTGGTTTCTGGTGTTTAAGCCAATATGCTTGTTTATAAGGTGCTCAAATGTGGGGTGCTGGAACTCCAGGCTCCTTGAATGGGCTCCAGGCACCACCAGGGACTTGCCTGAGCACATCATTCATACCTGGTGATAGAGATTTTCCCAGCAGTCTTGGGTCATGAGGCGGAACAAGGACAGGAAGGCCCAGCCAAAGGTGTCAAAGCTCGTGTAGCCATAGTTGGGGTTCCGACCCGTCTTCAGACATTCAAACCCATCTGGACACTTCCTGTGACGGTAGAGCAAACATCCCATCCCAGATATGAACAAACATGGAGCGGGAGGACACCTTCACAGACTGTGATTCAGAAGAAGTCACACATCAGACAGTGGGCGTCCAGTCAGAACAATCTTCCATTTTCCTGCCTCTGGTTCCTCATCAGCGTTCACCGCCGAAGCTTTGTTATCGGCATTAAACTGGAACCACCTACGCGTTTCACCACGGTGACGGCGTTTATGTAAGTGATATTCCACATTCATATACAATCACATTAATCGCTGCCCACACGGTCGGAGCCCATCCAGTCAAGCAGCCTGTCAGAGGCAGCGCACAGATTTAAGGTCATGGTCGCCCAGCTCGCACTGAACCCGCAGGAGACCAGTGGGGGCCACTGGGGGCCAGTGGAGACCAGTGTGGGCCAGTGGAGACCAGTGGGGGCCAGTGGAGGCCAGTGGAGGCCAGTGGGGGCCACTGGAGGCCAGTGGAGGCCAGTGGGGGCCACTGGAGACCACTGAGGCCAGTGGAGGCCAGTGGAGACCAGTGGGGGCCACTGGAGGCCAGTGGAGACCAGTGAAGGCCAGTGGAGGCCAGTGGGGGCCACTGGAGGCCACTGGAGGCCAGTGGACACCAGTGGGGGCCACTGGAGGCCAGTGGAGACCAGTGGAGGCCAGTGGGGGCCACTGGAGGCCAGTGGAGACCAGTGGAGGCCAGTGGGGGCCACTGGAGGCCACTGGAGGCCAGTGGAGACCAGTGGGGGCCACCGGGGGCCAGTGGAGACCAGTGGGGGCCAGTGGAGGCCAGTGGGGGCCAGTGGAGACCACTGAGGTCAGTGAGGGCCAGTGAGGGCCAGTGGAGGCCACTGGAGGCCAGTGAGGGCCACTGGAGGCCAGCGGGGGCCAGTGGGGGCCAGTATCTGTCAGTATAGGGACTGTAACCAGCTTCAGGTGCTTCTGTCCAGATGCACCTCAACACAAAGCTCAGCGAAGGACGACAGAGTGATGATGAAAACTTCTGGATGAGCCACCAGTCAGCTGACCTCTGTTGCTTATCTGGGGATTCAAACCAACGACCTTTACCCTGGGTCAACTCCACCCACAACGAGCCAAGGTTAGCATCAGCATGGAACATCCTGAAGAACACATCTGGTCATTTTAAACCAGCAGAGGTCTTAACCAGGTTAACCCACACATGTGACCCACCTGGTTGGGTGGTTAAACATGTTTGTGATGATAAACAGCTGAGTCGCACCTCTATGGCAGCCACGATCAATGCTAACGCGGTTGCTGATTTCAGCTTTACCGTATTATTGTTACGTAACAAGGTTACAAAATCACACATCTGCTGACAGAAACAGTAACAGGATCAATGCTGATTCGATGAGACTCGCGAGATGACGCGATTATTCTGGTAACAACGCACGATACCCGACATTAGCGTGAAAACAGGGAAACACACGCACAAGGCGAGCCGTCATGGGCCGCCAGTCAGGTTGATGCCATTTAGTCTGACACAGAGAGCAAGGCCAATCTCCCCAAACACACACACACACACACACACACACACGCACGCACACACACACACACACACATAAACACACACACACACACACACACACACACAGTGTCCTACACTTGCATAAATCCATTCCCTCATCTGGCATCCAGTGAGTCAACGTGGTGGCATCTGAGTGAATGTGAAGTGTGTGCGATGGTGTGTGTGTGTGTGTGTGTGTGCATCAGTTATCTCTAACACACACCTCTGTTGGTGTTAATGGAGAGGCACCACTTCAGACCCCCAGTCACACCACAGCAGCCCCTCAGATCAGCTCTTACACACTCGTCCGCATTGAAAGTTGTGACTCGACAAATGCCGTGGTTACCATGGTGACCGCTGGCATTGTTTGAGTTTAGGCATTAGTTAAATAAAAAAACTGCTTCAAGCGGGAGAAACTAAAGAACATTTTGAAGGTAAATAGACAGTTCCTACACCGAAGGACAACGAATGTCATCTTCTAAAGATTGTCTCTTACATCTGTGTATTCACTTCATATTCCCTACAGCCTCCCCACACACACACACACACACACACACACACACACACACACAGACACCTCTAATTATAACACTCAGGTAAACTAGAGTCTGGAAGGAAGAGACTACTTAGCATCGCTATAGCAACCATATCACAGAGAGGGTTGCCGGGGGAAACTATTTTGTGCTATCTCTGTTGGGGGGAGAGTGTGTGTGTGCATGTCTGTGTGTGTTTCTGACCTGTGGTGACAGAACCTCTCTGGGTTCGTTTTAATGTCCATCAGATCCTCTGATTTTGGGTTCATGCTCAGACGAACGCCGGCGTCCAGGCTGATCCGAGGTCTGCTGTGTGACCTCGTCTACTCGGCCGTTGGTTCCACCCAAAACCTCCTGTGAGGTCGTTTAATGGAGATCTGAACGATCAGCATTATTCCATCACTGTCCTCAGCAGCACACACACACACACTCACACATGTGCACCCTCACGTGCACGCACGTACACACCATCGACATCGTTCCATAATCTTTAAAAACACAACAGCTCCTGAAATAGCAGCTGCACCACTGAGACACAACGTCTTGCTGTTAGCATCTAACTGCAGGCTGGCTACGAACCGCGTGAGCGTGTGTGTGTGTGTGTGTGTTGTGGGGGGGGGGGTAACTGCTGGGTGATTTGGATGGTTTAGATGTTCAAATGTTCAAACACACAGAGTCCAGAGTTCATTATTTCTGATGTAAACGCTCATCATATCAGAGGTTCTGAAGAAGCTGAGGAGCAGCCGACTCCATCAGGGCTGCAGGGAAATTCCAGAGAAACCAGCTCTCGGGGGACTTGTTACTCTGTGTTTGCTGAAGGGGGCGCTGCCCTCAGGGGCATCGAGACGCTCGGCGAGCTGGGTCCAAATTAGCGTCGGCGGATCGAGTTACGCGGCAGAAATAGCGCCTGGCGGCCGAGACGTCCTCACTTAATCCAAACTCTATCTGTTAAAATGTAATTAGTCGCTTATTTATGTGTTCAAACGCAGCGGCGTCGAGTCAGACCCTAACAAACGGAGAGGTTTCGCTAACGCTAAGAGGCGAATGTTCAGCGCCTTCATCATCATAAGCACACACAGCCCAGCAAGCGTCAACACTGCTGCTCTTTTGGTGTCGATACAGCTGTTTGTCAGTAAATACAGCAGCACGTCCTGGCGTGGTCAGAGAAGAGGTAGAGAAGCATCATCCTCATCATCCTCTTCATCATCATCATCTTCAGCCAACAGGAGAGTGTTGGAGACTTTACTCAGCCAATGCTGATGCTTCTTACTGATTTGAGGAGCATTTGTTTGGGTCTTTATCGCCTGCAATGAACTGGAACTGAGACGGTGCCACAAAACCTGGCGAGCAAATATCCTCACTCAAAGAGGCGACTAATTGGGTAGAAAAGGAGGGAAAGAGGCAATATGTTGCCCAGTGTGACGTTGGGATGAAAAATGACACGTCCGCGTCTCATTCGGTTTCCCGCGAGCTTCATTTTCACTCGGCCTCCAACGGGCCGATGGAAGCTGCAGCGACTGCGAGGCTCTCGCGGAGCTCGAACAGAGGAACGATCGCTCTCGCAGCTTCGTAGCTCTGTCATCACCTCTGGACGCCACCCAGAAACCCGCTCCGCTTTAAATGTTCTCACAACCTTAGTTACTGGTTCGGTAACAAAGAAACAAAAATAAGATCTCAATCTTCTGGAGCTGGAGACACTTGCTGTCTCTGTCCTCCTCTAATCCTTCCTCTGGTTTACCCACAATTCAGTCTGGCGGCCAAAAGAGCATCAAAGGTCGGAGGTCATGATCAAGATGGCCGACACTCACTTGTCTGAGAAGGTCACAGCGTCGATCACGTTTTAATGTAGCTTTGAGTGATTGTGCCGCTGGAGTTCAGCTGCTCCACAACTTCCGACTGTATTTTAATTTGACCGTAGTTTCACTTTGATCACATGGGTACAAACTGCAACGTGATTGGCTGATGGATGGTGCAAGCAGCCAATCAGAGTATCCGACTTTATAGTCTCCTAATTTAAAATCATAGATGCCAAAATGTCAACATCAGCAATAACAAAGCACACACACACACACACACACACACACACACACACACACACACACACACAAGCACAGAAAGTATCCACCCCCACCATAACAAATGTTTTCAATATCCTGCAATATTGATCGGTTTAGCTCTTAACATAATGTTTTAACTGTTTGGAATTGTGTGTGTGTGTGTGTGTGGGGGGGGGGGGGGGGGACGACAACAGACAGGAGTGCATCAGAGCAAAATGAGCCTGTGTCTGAGGAAGCAGAATGAGCAGATCATTATCACACACACACACACACACACACACACTGTCTCACACACACACACACACACACACACACACACACACACATGTACTTGGACACAGGCCTATGGTGCATGCACCTGAATGCAACGTTAATGCAGTGATGGGTGTTCCAGGAACTTCAGGCCTCCCGGGGTTTCTGCTTAATAAGCCGCTGGTTGTCGCACGCCGACACCTTTAGGGCACATTTGGGGGTTTCCAGGACACGTGGAAGGTTTCAGGCTGGTGGACACAGCCTGAAGTCTGAGCGCTGCGCCGTCACGAGCACTTAACGACATTCTAGATAATGTTAATAAAGAGTTAATTCAGGAAAGGAGCCGCAGCCTGGATACGTCCCTGCAGATGGCGCCGTTCTGAGGCCGCCGTGGAGGAGCGTTTTCACCCCTTTGAAGGGACGCCTGTGAAAGCGGCTCAATTCCTGCTTCACTGTTTACAGACGGGAATGTTTCTAAAGCAGAGGAAAGACTTTGAGGATTTTGGACGCATTTTCAAACCTTCTTTGGTGCTTTTTTGTATTCTGCGAGAATATTTTGGCACTGGAGCATCGGCGTGAGCAAACGCGCTCATTAATGGTTTTAAACCACAGGTACAAACTGGGACCGAGACCAGGAGATGAATTTCCGGTTGTTGGCAGAGGAACTGGACATTTAGAAACGGGCCCAGAAGCCCTTGTGGTGACCTCAGAGGTCACCTGATGCATGCAAACATGCTTCGGCAGCAGTGGCGCTCGTCAGCACCGATAATGATGCACCCTGACGGAGACGGCGCCGGCCGTCCCCGCTGCTGCGTGCACGCATGAGCCGGGGCAGAGGTGAGGATGTCACGTGACAAACACACAGCACAATCCGCGTGTTAATCATTCCAAATATTTAGAAAGAGGGTTTGGATTTCAGACTAATTAAAGAGTCTGGCTCCAGTCACTCCAGGGCGTCTGAAACCGGTTCAGCCTGCTGGTTTCTGCCCAGGAACACTTTTATTCCCCATCTGAAAAGAAACGAATCGTAAACATCCTTTCATGGAGAAAAACAAGATTTATTCTGCCTTCCCCAAAAACCTCAAGGATCCGCTGCTTTAGCGTCCACGAACCTCGGCCGTTGCCTCTGTCCTCGTTTCCTCCGTCCTCGTTTCCTCCGCCCTGTTTCACCTCCTCTCTGTTCTCTCCATCTCCCGACTCTCCCCGTAGCATGTTTCTTTCATCGCGCTACACGTCAGTTAGCTTCCTGTTAGCCTGTCAGCTACACGTTTGCATCTTCAGACTGGTTTCACATGACACGGCCAGTTAGCTCCAGGCTAGCTGTTTCCCCAGCACTGGTTTGAGTCAGTCGCACGCACAGACACAGACACAGACGCAGTTTTTTTCATAGTTGTGTCAGTTAGCGTCACGCTCTCAGCGTGGACAGTCAGCACGGATACTCTTCCTCTCTGACAGCTCACACAGCACCGCGGATCCTCGAACCGGCAGCAAGACTCGGCTGGAAAAGCAGAGCCAGAAGCTCAGCAACAAACATGATGTGGATGAGAAGTTACCAGCCGATTCACTTGGAACATTCATGGAAAGACGACGATCTTAACGCACACACACACACATTTATCCCCGACATTTCTGAACCAAAGACTGAATGCTCTCACACTGGCACCATGTTAGATGAGTGACAGAGAGACAAAAACATGGTGACCGTTTCTCTCGTCCCTGACAAACAAGAGCTCTTCACACCTTTTTCTTTGCTCAGAGCCAAAACACAACAAAGACGTTGTTCAGATTTGGATAAACGGGACGTTGAAACGCTCGTTCTCATCTCTCACACCTTTCTCACTATTAAAACCTGACCACAGATGTGCAATCAATCAATCAATCAATCAACCAACCAAGCAGCCAGTTTACCCATAATGCAACATTGTAGGTCAGCATTTGGTCGGTGGTTCCGGTTTTGTTAAAACTGAAGGCGGCTCATTGAGCCGGTTCGGTTTGCTTCCCATCATAGTCGTACTCTCATTAATCAGCGCCCCCTAGTGGCGGCACTGATTTTACCTGTGACGTGTGACCGAAACACGACGTTTCGTTTTTTTCCGCGTTTGGATGTTGTCAGGAAGGAAAAGTGGAGCACTCACCCTGCATCACTGCCGTTTCCACAGATCAACGCGTCTTTGGCTCCTTCCGCCTTGTAGAAGTTCTCTGGAAAAACCCAGTTTGTAAAATCATTTTGGGGATTCACACAGGTTCAATTCTAAACACATTTAATCACTTTCATCAACGCCTCGTTTAAAATAAGCACAGATATTGAAATAAATTAACTTTGGGCAACAAAAAACACTGGTCCTTTTGGAGTTAGAGGAACATCTGCAGTCGGATCGGATCTTCTTTGAGTTCAGTTAGAAGTTCCAGAAACACGGACGTGAAACCGGGCCGACGCTCGTGAACCCTGTTGGGACTCCAACAATTAAACGGTTGAGACGGCGTCTGCACGGGAGGCTAAAAGCCAAACCAGCTCTGCTGAGCAACACTTCCATCCCACCACAAACCATCTCCAAGTACATTAAACACTTAACTGCGCTACTTCAGCTCTATCTCCGACCCGAACACGCTGGAACCACACACACGCGACCTGGAAGGCTTTTAATGCACCTCGCTTTCTGTACGGGCGCTTCACTGACAGACAGCGACCTGAACTCTGCTCACGCTCACCTGGTCTGAGACCTGCTGGTCTGAGACCTGCTGGTCTGAGACCTGCTGGTCTGAGACCTGCTGGTGTGAGACCTTCTGATCTGAGACCTTCTGATCTGAGACCTGCTGATCTGAGACCTGCCGGTCTGAGACCTGCGGCTAACTGACGGTGACAATTAGGTCTCAACCCGAGTTCCTTCACTTCCTGCCAGTGGAAAACCTGGAACAAAATCCCATAATTTCACGCCTGCCATACATTCACAAGCCCCGCCTCCTCTGTGAAGCCCCGCCCACCGCTGTTCCTGAATTAGGCCTGAGAGCTTTACTTCTCGTTTGGCCTTACGGGAACAAACTCTGGGCTGATGTTTTATTCAGTAGCTAAATACGAAAGTGTGCATTTGTGTGTTTTAACATTATGTAGAAATCCAATAGATCATAAACGAGAGAGCTCAAAGAGCTGCAGATGGATTTCACTTCAGTGAGACAAACAGTTTTTAAGTTCATCGGAGGAAAACAAAGAGCTCAAACAGAGCCAGAACCTCGACCCGTGCACTTGTTTAACAGGAAGTGGCTGTGTGAGCGAAGGCTGTCGCTGCTGGACGCTCGTTGGTGATTTCAGAGCTTCCACCGGCACCGATGATGTCACGAGCTGAGCAGACAGATCAGATGGGTGTGATGGGAAAAGTTTGGTGACGGGAGCATCGATTCCCGAGTCAGGGAGGCTTTCTCCGATGGGGGGGCTCTCACATTTCAGCTTAGCTTTTTACAGGTCGATACCGGGGCCTGCAGGGGACATTTCTGTGGTGTGATGGACAGCAGAGCCAACTGGAAATGACTGAACAGAGAGCAGATTACAGAAGCAGCATGTCCCCACAGCGACGTTAGCCTGACTCAAAGTGGCTTTGATTTCCAAATCTAAGCAGCAGGAGACGTTTGGGTGGCGTCTTGTCCTGACAGGAGACACTGAAAGACAATGTCCAATCACCAGATCTTCACCTGATGGTGATGGGTCGTTTTAGATCATCAACCATTAATCTGTCATATTCGCATCAACACCCGTAACAAGTGACTCCGCCCACAACCCCCCGCGAGGCTGATCCTCACCTTCTTCGTTGATGAAGTCCTTCATGGAAGTCCAGGTCTTGTTGTTGCAGAAGAAGGAGGCGTTGGCGGGCAGGCTGTCGTTGACGCAATGCGCTGTGCTGCGGACGCATTTCTGCCGCAGGTTTCCCATGAAGAGCTGCAGGCCGATGAGAGCGAAGACGCTCAGGCAGAAGACGGTGAGGATCATCACATCAGCGAGTTTCTTCACCGACTGGATCAGAGCTCCGACAATGGTCTTCAGGCCTGTCGCCCACAGAGGACAAAAGATGAGCGGATGAACCACAGGAGGAGGTCACGTTGCCGTGAAGGTCACGTTTGGACCGAACGAGCGTCGTGAGTCCAGCGTAAAGATGAGCGCCGCTTCAACTTCATGAGCCTCCACAGAAATGGGTTGAAGACAGGAAATTAGGTCCAAATTTGTTGTTTTGGCTTTCAAAAATGGCTAAAATGTGCTTGGGAATATTGAAGAGACGCCATCTTTATCAGATTTAACACAAACGACTCCACTTTTAATGGAAATGTCACCAATTTCAAATCCAAAATAAAGAAAAGGCTCATTCGGTTAAAGCTGCAGTCAGACACGAGTGATAATCGAGTCCTGGAACCAAAGACCCAATCAGGTCTTTGATGATAAATGAGTCCAGGTCCTGTTGGCTCGGCTGGTGACCAGGGGCAGGAAAGGTGGTGGAGTCGCAGGTGTCTCTGCAGCTTTAAAATCCCCTCAATTCCCCCTCCACCAGCGGGTTCGAAACATTAAACACGAGTTCTCATTGTCGCGACATGAAGCAGAACAACCACAAAACTCATGAACAGACATGAAAAGATGGTGAAAACAGAAGGGGCCAAACACGAAGAACACAAAGGCTGCAGACGTGCCAACTGTCCTCCAGCGGCGCCTTTACTTATTACATCGGCTCATTAGTGCGGAGGCTGGTGACGAAGGCGGGCGCTGCCACGAGTGTGTAATAACATGTGGCAGATATGTTATAACAGGCTCGCTGCCGGCGCAACGTGCAGGCTCACATGCAGAGAGGAAACATACAGAGGCGAGCACGAGATTCATGTGGGGTTTGAATGAATTTGGACGTTTGAGAGATCCATTTTCATCAGAAATAGTTGAACCCCGATGTAGCTGAAACCATCAACCCAAAGCTCCGCTGTTCCTTGGGTTCCCTGTGGGCATTAAAGGCAGCTAATGTCTGAGGTGGGACCTCCTATCTGTGCAAGACCTCTGATGTTCCCACAACCTTGACCGTTCGGCTCCAGAACACTGCAACCATAAACAGTGACGTCAGGAGGAGGACCCGTTTCTCCAGCTTCCTCACCTGGGATGACCGAGATGGTTTTGAGCGCTCGCAGCACCCTGAAGGTCCTTAACGCTGACACATTACCCAGGTCCACAAACTCAGTCACATATCTGCAACAGGCCGGAGACAGACGCACAAAAACACACACAGAAGGTTTGACCACACTGAGGAGCAACCAGCGACACACGGAGATGAAGCCGGGTGGAGACCTGGACCTCTGAGGAGAGCAAGTCAGACCTGGATTTGAACTGGAGAGAGAAGCCAGAACCAGAACGGCTTTTCCAGCCAACTGGGGGGGGGGGGGGGGAGATGTATTTGCAAACATTTGGCTTTGACTTGTTTGCTAAGGTGAATTCTGATTGTTCGTCTTCTCCAGTTCAGAACTGAACGTTCAGATCCTGTCGGACTTTTCCTCCTTTCCTGTCACAGATCAGGCGATTACACTGGTGACCACGGACGGGTCAGAGGGCACATGGAAGACATGGACTAACGAGAGAGGACGACAAGGTTACGACATCTGTTCTGGACTCGCTGCCCCCTGGTGGCGGTGCTGCTTACCTGGGATGACTGAGATCGTTTTCAGGGCTCTCAGCACTCTAAAGGTTCTCAGCGCCTGCAGGTTCCCTACTTTGATAAACTCTGTTAACAGCCTGCAGGGGGCAGTGTGGTGATTTCAGCACACAACAAAGAAGAAAAACATCACAAACGCTGGTGAAACGGACGTTCGAAAGTAGAGGTTGAAGTATAAAACCATGACGTGACATCAGCAAGTTCAGACAACATCAAAACACCCAAAATCTGTGATTTTACTGAATGGTAATCTGGAATCTGTGCAGTTCTAAAGCTGTGGCTAATTCTGAGTTATTAATTCTTACGTTTGAATGAAAGGATGAAAGAATATCCTCGAAAAAGAACGTTTCTAAAGAATCCGCGTCCACAGGTCAGGCCGAATCAGATCAAGAAGGGCACTGGCGATGGCAGCCATTTTGGCCCCGTGCTAAGATCAAGTCTTCTGATTGGAGGCTGCTAACAGCCATCCATTACGGCTCATATTTCAGCGCCGGTGACTGGCAGGCTGATTGAATTACAGCGGGGGCGGGCAGCGATGGAGGCCAGAGCAGGCCGTTTACATTCAGGCGGAGTTGATGAGGAAGCGGTGACGCCACAGGCGCTTCACAGCCAGGACGACACACGTGTTCTTATCTTCCACACAGATGTTCACGTCTTCATCGTCGGTTAAGGACTGGAGTTAAAGAATGCGTCGCAGTAACGCTCGGCAGATGTTACGGTGGTCAGGAGGGCGGCGGCGGCGGCGGCTCCGCGGGAGGGACAGCAGGAAATAAACTGATGCTGACGAGACTGAAGCGGCAGCGGCTCTGACGGACGCCATTATCATGTCATTACACTGTAATACCTGGACACAAGGGGGCGGAGCCAGAGTCTGCATGTGTATGCAGGGGTGAGGTGGGGTGATGGACTCTGTTACCATGGGATTCCTGACTCAGTGGGAGGGGGAACAGCATCAATCACTGTGAGTGTGTGTGTGTTTGTGTGTGTGTGTGTGTGTGTGTGTGTGTTCACCAGCCATTACTCTGGTTTTAATAAAGGATGGGCACAGAGGGGTGACGTGTCAGGGGCGGAGCGTGTGTGTATGTGTGTGTGCGTGTTTGACTTATGTGTCCCTATGTATCTAAAGACATGACTGACCACAGGACGGCCCCCGGTTCAAGGACACCAACTGACTGCATGTGTGTGTGCCTGTGTGTGTGTGTGTGTGTGTGCCTCCTCACGCCATGCCGAGCTGGACTGAGAGGTCAGGTGTTTCAGGTAACCAGGAAACACCGGCCTGGAGGGGCAGAGTCCAGGTTTGTCTCCATTTGTGATGTTGGAGATTTTTGAAGTGTGTTTGTTTCCATGTGGAACATCTACGGGGGGATGGACGGTTTGTTGTCTCAAACCGTCCAATCAAATCCTTGTGTCCAGTTTGATGAGGACTTCCTGCCAGGACTCAATTCCTGGAGAACTGATGCAGGAACCGTAATATTCCCCAATGCTCCCTCACGCTGATGTGAGCAGACCAGGATGACGTCTGTCTTATGGGGGTTTTGTCCTTCTCAGCGGAGACGTTGGTCGCCTGGACGTTGGTCACCTTCACCAGGACACTTTAGTGGAGTGAGGTGACACCACTTCATTACAGCTCAGAGCTGAAGCCTCGGGTCAGTTATTGATCCGATCAGTTCACACCGATCATTTATCCCCCCACACACACACACACACACACACACACTCACACACACACTCAAACCTTCCACTACTACCGCTGCTATAACCGATGGTCACCTGATCACTAACCAGCCTGACCTGCAAGGATAAGTCAATATATTATATTATATTATATTATATTATATTGAGGCTAGAAGTGGGTTTAGGTTATGGTCAGGATTAGAAGTTAGTTGGGATGCTTATGGTAAGGAGCTGTTTTATATCAATGAAAGTCCACACAAAGATATAAGTACAAGGACGTGTGTGTGCGTATGTGTGTGTGCATGTGTGTGTGCGTGTGTGTGTGTGTGTCAGACTCACGCCATGACGATGACGCTGAAGTCCAGCCAGTTCCATGGGTCTCTCAGGAAGGTGAAAGGTCCCACACAGAACCCTCTGGCCAGGATCTTGATAAGCGACTCGAAGGTGTAGATGCCCGTGAAGGTGTACCTGAGAGAGGTGATGAAGAGCAGGTAACTCGGGCGGTCTTCCGCCTGGGCAGGGGTCTTCTCAGGTATACTTACTCCAGATACTTGGCCCAGTTGGCTGGCTCAGACATGGCCATGAAGCAGCAGTTGGTCAGGATGGTGCACATGATGAACAAGCTGAATAAGGTGCTGAGGTTCAGGAGAACACACGACTCAACCGACACTTTCTCAACTCCTCTGAACGTCAACAACCTTCACGTGTTGCTATGGCCACGGGAGTGGGAGGAGTCAGACTGAGAATCGCCTCGAAACCTTTAGCTCGCGTTAGCGTTTCACTGCTTGCCACCCTGAGCGCAGCTAATTACGATTCCACTAATGGCGGCGGGAGCGGGCGAGCCCCCTCCCACCACACCATCACGTAACGGCGAGATCTGATCCTTTGCCTGCGAGAAAACATCACCTCCAGCCGCAGCGCTCTGCTCGCCACAGGCCATCAGGTGGGAGGAGACCTGTCAATCACAGCTAAAAATGAAAGCTAATTATTGTAATTTGGCAGGAGAAACATGCTCCCCGCGTGAGCGCCGCCCAAACCAGCTCTGACTTGTTGACTGAAACGCTGTTGTGGCAGCAGGCAGCCGGATAATACAGTTAGCCCATGACAAACAACACAAGCGTCCCGCCGCCGTCACCTTCCAGTGAGGGACTAATTACGGCGTAATAACAGTGCTGCGGTTATGACCCTCCAGGACAGCGTTCTGGTAACGTCATTACACCTCCCACATTGAGAAATATGACATACGGCGGTTCCACAAAGTCAAAATACTTCAACTTTCAGTCTCGGTTCGGCCGGTTTTGGTGTGTTTGATCCATCAGTTATAAGACAGAGGAAGAAAAAAGAAAAGAAAAATACTTATTAAGTATAATCAAGGATCCCACAGGGGGTGAGGGCATCCAGGTGATCAGGTGATCTGTGGATTTACTGGAGCACAACAATGCATGATGGGAAACGGCTTCAGCTTCTGCTGACATTTCCTGTCTAATGCAGCAGATCCTGGCGTCCTGAAGCCACATGTGAGGTTCGCATGTGTTCATCTCACACCTCCACTGGTCACCGTGGCGCCACTGTGGCCCACCACACACTTGATGATGACACACGCGCTGATAATAACACGCACACACTCAACGAGCACACTTTGGTGCCTCCACACCTCTGACGGCGACCTCTTCCCCCACTTATCCCCTCCCAAGAGCAGCAGCGTGTCTCTCAGCGTTAGCGACCGCGTCCACCAATAAAAATAGACGTGTGTGAGGTGGAGCGAGGGCGGGGTGTCGCGGACCGCTCCGCTTTTGGGTGTGAAGTTGCGTCTGTCATGTCAGCATGGTGTTTAGTACTCGAGGTGGATGCCGGCATGGGCGCCACCAGACCTTTGATTCACCAATCTGGAATTTAATCGGATATCAGATGATGTCGGAAAATTCAAAGGCACTTCGTGACCCTTGACCTATTCCTTTCATCTTCTCTGTCTTAGGAGAAGTCACTTCATGGATCCCCCCTGTCCCCGTCACTTATTCCTTTCCAAAGGTCAGCAGGTAAGAGGCAGGAACGCACCTGGACAGGTGACCCGTCCATCACAGACCCCACACCCCCCTCCCTCCATTCCCTCCACGCAGAGGTCATGTGACCTGTCTCTATGTGATTTGGGCTGCGCTCAGAGCGGGAGGACAGTTTGGGATTGTCGGGGGAGCGCGTTAGAATGTCGACCATCCCTCAGAACTGTATAAAGAACAAAGGCTGTTGCTCAGCAGCAACACGTCAGAGAACACCTGAACCATCAAACACACATCGGTGGAGCTGCCGGCCGCAGGGACCACAGGGACTACATACAGCAGCGGAAGGATATGAGTGGACCAGGATTTTGATGGCAATTCTGCGGACAGGGTGGAAGTGGGCTGAAGAAGTAGAGGGCTGATGTGGCACTAAAACGGAAGATGGCCTTTCCTTTGTTCAGGACTATGAAGGTCTGAGGGAAAAGGAGAGAGGACGCGTTAAGAGGTGGACACGTTTCATACAGCAGGAACACTGGACCATGATGAGAGGGGTGGTCTCCTCCAGCCAGCCTGGGGGGGCCTACAGGCCCAACAACTACACATTCTGACTGACTTTATCACTGCAGGGTTCCATCCCATCAACCGCTCTAACAGGACCTGCCAAGGGACGTCATACAGAAGAGCTGGGAACCTTCCGAGGAACTCTCTCGGACAAAGACAACGCTCGGAGACGCACCCTCTTGTCTCTGAAGTAGTACGGGTCGATGTCTTCCAGGGGAACGCCCACCAGGTGAGACGGGATGTCGGCGAAGATCCGTGGCAGCTGTTTTCCTGCCTCCAGGTCAGGACGGGCCTGCGGGAGCTCCACATCACCCAGGTCCTGATGTGAGGGTGGACACACACACACACACACACACACACACGGAAAATGTCACCTGGAAGTCTGATTTTTTGGGTTGGAAGGAGAATGTAGCATTTTCTGTGTGTGTGTGTGTGTGTGTGTGTGTGTGTGTGTGTGTGTGTGTGTACCTCCTTGTACTGTTTCTTGAGTCGGGCCTCCTCCTGGATGATGCGCTGCTCGATGGCCGCCAGGGAGTCCGGCGTGAAGCGCTGAAAGCTCTCTGGTCCCATTGGAAACACACAGCCAGCCATCTTCTCATCCTGATCCTGCTGCTGACTGGTCCAGTACACCAGCTGCTCACACACAATTGGGAGAATCGTGATAACAATCAGCGATAAGTGGCGACAAGTGTAACACTAACACACACTGGTGACGCTGTCTTTGCTGAACACGGCATCTCACATTAATTATGGGAATCGGAGTGAAATGGTGTGTGTGTGTGTGTGTGTGTGTGTGTGTGTGATTGAGGAACCATCTGCCTTGGATCCTAATTGAATGATCAGACAGGCCTCCATTTTTAACCTTTCATACATTTATTCTTCACAGCTCCCAAATCTGATTTGTTGTGTGTGTGTGTGTCTGTGTGCGCGCGTGTGTTTGTCACATCAAAGGAAAATCTAACTCTGTTTTCTATTCTTATCAAAGCTGTCATCCACTCAGTCTCTCACACGTGTGAGCAGTACAGTCGGTCCTGACGAGCTGCTCGGTTCTGGTTTCATTCTGCTGTGGCTCTCCCTCACGTACGCACTTGTCCACGTCCACCCTGGGTCCCCTGGGACCCTGCTCACGTCCACCCTGGGTCCCCTGGGACCCTGCTCACGTCCACCCTGGGTCCCCTGGGACCCTGCTCACGTCCACCCTGGGTCCCCTGCAGTCGTTAGCGGCTCCATCCTTGTGAGGCCAAACCTGCCGGCCTGTTGAGGTGTGATTGCAGCCTCAGACCCGTGTGAACCTGTTTTCTGTGTAGATAAACGGGATTCGACCTCATTCTGATCATATTCTGTCCATATTCAACACCTGAGATGCTTAAAGCATCTATATCTTTAATTTAATCCGATTGATGAGCATCAATCCTCTGGAAAAGGCTCAAATCTTTGCTGAACGCTTCAACTTTAGGATTTAGTTGATGTCAGTTATCAGTTGAGCCCAGTCTTCAGGGGGTTTCAGCTGTTCTATGTTTCTCCTGTCTGAAGCATAGAAGAGAGGCCTGGTTTCACTATGGACCAATCACATCTGCTCAATGATCTGAAAATGATTATTTCGGGTCGAGAGAAGAAGTCCAGAGGTAAAGAAACAAGATACAAGATACAAGTGAAAGCAGCTGGAAACAGGCGACGCTCCGGAGGAACCGTTGGGCCCACTACAAACATCTCCCTTCACCTCAGTGTTGGGTGACTGAACGTCCGATCCGTCCGGTGGTTTCAGGTATCCAGAATCCAGAGAGGAGAGCCGAGGTTCTGCCGCCCGCCGCAGGAGATGATTCACTCAGACCAGGCACCAAGCCAAGCTCAGCTGGCAGACGACCACAGGGAGCGTTTGGCTCGAGGGTGGACGAGGAGGGAGGGAGGGTGACCCTGACGCGCCGCCGCCGCCCGCCGGCCGCCGCCATGCGTCATGACCAGCACCTCTGCAGCCATGTCAGGTCTACCTTCTCCGTGTGTTCCTGGGCGAACTGGACCATGTTACAAGCGTGGACGCTGCACTTTTCGAATGCCAGAGCGAACACAACCACCCAAAGCATGATGGGAACACAGAGTCCAGCGGGTCACATTAAAAGTCCAGTCAACACAGGTCAGATTGCTGTTTCTGAGTGGCCACTAATGTTCTGAAACGGACCCACCGGAGCGGGTCGAACCTTCCTGTCGCCTCACACCTAAAAATAGTTGAAAAAGGTCCAGAACGTTCTGTTAACAAATGTGGAGTTTCTTACTGCTTCTCGACTGTCCGTTTATAACAGGACGCAGATGAGGCACACACACACACACACACACACACACACACACACACCACACACACACCCACACACACACACACAACACACACACCCGTGGTATCAGTTCATGTTCTGGTCAGAGGTCGTGTGGAAGATAAAGTGTTTTATGGAACGTCGTCAAATCCTCATCAAACAGTGAAGGAAGAGCCTCAGACGTCCAAACCATCATCAACCTCCAGGAAAAACGACTCAGAGCAATCAAACAGAAGACAAACAACGAGTTCATGTAACCATGGGAAACAACTTCAGGTTACCTGTTAAATAAGTTTTCATTTTTAAAATTATGCTTCAAATTTTATTGGGGAGGGAGAGAGAGGAGGGAGAAAGGAGAGGAGAGGAGAGGAGAGGAGGAGAGAGGAGAGGAGAAGGGAGGGAGGAGAGGGGAGGGAGGAGAGGAGAGGAGAGGAGGAGAGGAGAGGATAG
>NW_021821585.1:15000-53340 GCF_901000725.2 Takifugu rubripes | reverse complement strand
AGCAGCAAAAAGCACGGCACCAATGTAGGAGTTGGCGGTAGCAGCAGTAAATCCCCCAGCCTGGACGGAAACTCAACTACTGCCACAGCCGGCAGCCTCAGCCCATCTGTTTCAGTCTCTTCACCCAACACCAGCCAGCCTCCATCCCCCTGTGTGGATCCTGAGGAGCCTCCACCATTTGCTGGCCAACCAACATCAAATCCTTTAGTCGGTGAACAACAGCGAGGCAGCAGTAAGAGCAGTTATGACTCCAGTGCTGGTAAATATTCCAACACCTGTTTTCAGAACCAACAGGTTTGACTGTTATGTGGGTTTTTGGTTTCTAAGACTGATCAGATCGTGTGTACGTACAGGCGACTGGTGATAGTCGCGCCATTATTGTATGAGTGAGCTGGGCCTCGAGCTGGTCGCTGGCAGGCCAGAAAGTGCTTTTACTATGCATGATTTATATATGAACATGAAGGTGATTACGCAGGAGGAGAAGGGAAAAAGAACACGAGTCTCACCCGAGAAACAAGCACCCGGTAGCTCTGAGTGACATTCCATCTTAAACACATCTTGTAGTTTAATAAAAGATGTATATTTAAATGGAAGGCATTTATGTAGTAGGCCTGCTTCTTTACTTTGTGACTAAAGTGCTGTGTTTTGATGCTGATGTTGAATTCGTGAGTAAAGCCTCAACCTTTGAGCAGGCCCTCTCGTGCTCGTTGGGCTGCCACACAGTTAAACTGTCCGTTTCTAATCCAATATTACTCAATTTTTCACCAGAATTTTCAGGTGTCCTAGTACCTGCAAAAGGAACCTGCTATAACTGTGACTTATTAGTAGCGTGTTCATTGTTTCCATAAGAATGGAAAACTCCTTTAGGAAAAACTTGCCAACCTATCGGCTCGAGACTTGGCATTAACTAGGTGTTAACTAATGTATTAACTAATGTGCTATGCATATTAACTGTATGTATTCATAGTTCCACTGTCTAGAATTTGCTGTCTTAGGATACATTTTCAGACTTGTGCTGCATTACTGAATCCTGACCCCTAACAAGCTACTCGTCTGTCCAGAGTCCCAGCAGTGTCCTCAGCCAGCCGTGTCCCAGGCTCCACAAGCTGCCATGGACAGGCCTTTACCCGGAGAAATCAAGGACGAGACTGCGGGCTGCACTCACGGTCGCACAGGGAGCGGAAATGAAAGAGGAGTCGACCAAGTCAAGATTGAGACTGCTGGAAGTGGAGCAAGTCGTCCAGCCGGTGGTCTTCCTAACCAAGGCTACTCAAAGTACCAAAAGTCTCTTCCACCTCGATTTCAGAGGCAGCAGCAGGTACAAAGTTACGAGTCAGTTGTTTGAGTGGGTTGTGATGACTAAAGTGGCCCCACAGTATCGTTACGATTGTGTCTGGTCAAACGTGGTCCCGAGATACGATGTTTTCTCTGTAGGAGCAGCTCCTCAAACAGCAGCAGCAGTGGCAGCAGCAGCACGGCCAGTCGTCTCAGAGCCAGCTCTCCCCCCAGCCACAGGCTCCTTCTGCAGGTTCCACACCCCAGTCAGGCCCTGGACCAAAACAAGGTGGGCCACTTTACCAACCCAGCAGCATGGTTCGACCCCCACCCCTGCCAATAATTGATCCCCGCTGGATGATGATGCCCTACATGGACCCTCGCATGATGCAGGGCCGCCCACCTCCAATGGACTTCTATTCAGCCGGCATACACCCATCTGGTGAGTGTGTGTGTGTGTGTGTGTGTGTGTGAGCATGTGTGAGCGTGTGTGTGTGTGTGAGTGTGTGCGTGTGTGTGTGAGTGCGTGTGTGTGTGTGTGTGTGAGCGCGCGCGTGTGTGTGTGTGAGTGTGTGTGTGAGCGCGTGTGTGTGTGTGTGAGCGCGTGTGTGTGTGTGAGCGCGTGAGTGTGTGTGTGTGTGTGAGCGTGCGTGTGTGTGTGAGTGCGTGTGAGCGCGTGTGTGTGTGTGAGTGAGTGTGTGTGTGTGTGTGAGCGCGCGTGTGTGTGTGTGTGAGCGTGATAAAGCTGTTAGTGTCCTCGGTCCTTGTGCCACTTCGCTCTCACCCTCATTTCTGCAGACCTACAGCGTAATCTTCTGGCAAACCCAGTAATTAATCGATTGACCTAAACAAAGCATTAAAAATGAAAAGTTGACTTTCTATCTGTACTTAACTTAAAATTAGATAAATGCCAGATTCTAATTTTGTCGTTGCTCGGCAACCCTATTTATTTTAAAAAGTGCTTTGCTCTGGCAGGTCTTATTGGGCGTGAGCGGTCTGATTCAGGAGGATCTGGGTCAGAACCGTTTGACAGGCAGCAGCCGCTTCCAGGGCAACCTCAGCGTGGGACTCCTCCAATGGACCCTAAGCTAGCCTGGGGGCCAGAGGTGTTCCCTGGACCTGGGGAGGGGCGGGGGCTGGCGTCGCCACTCAGACAGAAGCAGGGAATGGACGAGGATGACGGGGCCAAAGGACCCAGGTATAACTCGGTCCACATGTAATTGTATTGCACTCATTCGTACCGTTTTATATGATTTTTTGATGCCATTTGTATTAGAAATATATAAAATTATTTGTATTTAATGATAATGGTATTGTTTCCTGTCTATTTCAGGAGTGACACACCTCCACATCGCATGCGAGAAGGTGTACTGGGACCAATACAGCAGCCTGGAACTAACAGTGGGACATCCAGTCAGACGCCACCTTTAGTTGGCGCACAAGTTGGGGCACAGGGAAGCAGCCATCATACACATCACTACATGGGTGGACAGGGAAACTACAGTAACTTCCCAGACCAAAGTGCACGGATGCTCCCCCACCAACAGCAGCAGAGGCCAGCGGAGAGAGGAAACAAGCAGCATGGCTTCACCCACCAAGATGACGCTCCTAGAGGATCCCAGCAGGGCCAAATGTGGGGAGCTCCACACTCTCAGTATGATCGAAATAGTCGAGTCGACGTCCCGGCAGTTGAGAGCAGCTCTCATCTCCACCTTCATCACAGCCACCACCCTCAGCAGCCTCACTTTGCTCTTCACCCACACAAGCCAGAAAACAGTCGTGATAGGGTTGTTGAGGGGCCTGCTAAGAAGAGAGATTCTCCCCCAATACATCAACCCTCCACCTCATCCTGCTCCTCCTCCTCCTCCTCTGCCAGGGATGATGGAAATGTCAAAGTTGCTATGCATCATCATCATCATCATCATCATCATAGAGAAAATGAGCCTGGTATGGGGAAAGGTCATGGAGAAAGAGGAAGCATCAATAGCAGTCACGTTAAACAGGAGAAGGTCAGTTTCGTTACTGCAAGCCCACCTCCTAATCAACATGGCAGCCACACGCCGCCTCAGCAGCAGCAGCAGCAGCAGCAGCAGCAGCAGCAGCAGCAGCAGCAGCACCACCACCCCCCCCATTCTAAACCCAACCAAAGAGGTGGAAGAGAACACAAGACAGAAACTCACTGGGGCCCACGGCCTGGCAGCAGCACTAGTGGCGGCTCCTCTCACGGTAGGAGGGCCAACAGCAATGCGGGAGGGGGGAGCAACTCGTGTGGAGGGGAGGAACTCGTCACTGTCTCGGAGCACAAGCCCTCCAATCAGACAGTCGGCACCAGCAACAAGAGGGCTGGGCCCATTAAAAAACCAGTGTTGAAAGAGATGAAGAAAGATGGAGGGGAGGTGGATGAAAAGACAACTGTAGGCCTTGGTAAAGACAAAGAGCAGGATGCAGGCCAGCCCAGTTCCACCAAGCAGGATGGATCCTCCAGCTCCCAGAACACCTCAGCACCACCTAAAGATGAATCGGCTCCCGCAGCCAAACCCAGAAATGCTGGAAAAGAAAGATTTGGGGGAGGTGGGGGAAATCGAGGGTCCAAAGATGCAGATGTCCAATCTGGATTTTCAGGGGTCCTCTTCCAGGAGGGAAATGGATCGCTCCTTTGAGAGGGGCCGCAGCACTATCCATCACCATGGGCTGCCTGCCAAAGGGAGCAGAGCCAGTCGAGGACGGGGGGGAGAATTCTTTGGGCGTGGACGTGGCTACCGTGGCACCTACACATCTGCTGCTGGGCCCAGTGGTGGTGGTCGTGGAAGAATGGGGGGCAGGAGTGGCAGAGACTTTCGTTCATCTGTTGCTGGGGGCCACCAAAATGAGTCCAGGGGAGAGGGGGGCGTTGGCAGGCATGGACAAGATCGCTCACAACACAACCCAGCCAGGGCCAGAAATCGAAGTGAGACCCGGAGTGAGGGTTCGGAATATGAAGAAATCCCCAAGAGGAGAAGGGAGAGAGGGTCTGAGACTGGCAGTGACAGTGGTGCTAGTGAGCTGGGTCACTCCGACAAGGATGAGGTCCAGAAAGCCAGCACCAAAAATGGCTCCGACCATGCCATCTCAACTGGACACGTGTCATCTGCCCCACCGAGAGGTTCCCAGGCCCGGGTCTTCACGCCCAGAGGTGTACCTTCTAGAAGAGGAAGGGGTGGGGGCAATGGGGGAGGGAACATCTACCGTGGCGGCTGCAATGTCGGGGGAACACCTGGACCGCTCAGAGTGGGTCCTGCTTCGGCCTCGCACGGTGGGCCCTCCAGGTCCTCGGCCTCAGGTCGAAAGCAGCAAAGCCCCCCTCAACATCCGGGGCCCAAAGACACGGGCAAAGGAGCCAACGGGGGAGAGAAGAAGGACAAGATGGGTGACGTCAGCCAAGCCCAGAGTCACGCCCCCAAGCCCCCCCAGCCGTCTCTGGCTGCTACAACAGCTGCCACTTTAGGCTCTGCTGAAAATGGAGCAGTTGTAGCCCAGCAGGGCGGGCCCAGCAACCATGCCTCGACCCCCGGGGGGCCCAACGTGCTGCCGCTGCCCACCCCCCGCGGGTTTGAGCGACCGCCCCGCCGTCGCCGTCATGGCCGCTCCCAGCATCAGCAAGACAAGCCGCCCCGCTTTCGCAGGCTCAAGGAGAGGGAGAATGCAGCCCGCATTAATGGGGGCGTGGGGGTGATTGGGGGAGGAAGGCCCTCCTCCCCCTCGGTGCACTCGGTTCAGGAGAGTAATGGAGCGCCCCTCGGTGCCACCGTGACCGGCAATACACAAAATAACACGGTTACTAGCAACAGCAGTGGCGGTGGGCACCTCAGCCATTCGAACAGCCACCCTCACCACTACAACAACCAAGGCATAGCTGCACAGCCCCCCCCCCAGCACCACCACAGCCATGGAGCAAAATCCCCCGACTTCACTAACCAGAACTCAGACCAAGCCAACGAAGAGTGGGAGACCGCCTCGGAAAGCAGCGACTTCACAGAGTTCCGAGATAGAGAGGGTGGAGGGGGAGGAAAACCATATTCATCTCATCACCCCCACCACCTGGGACGGGGAGGGGGGGGTAGCGGAAGTATGGGAGAGCGGGAGATGGCGGGAAAAGAGCCCTCCACTAATAAAAGGAGTTTCTCAAGTCAGCGTCCTGGTATGGAGCGCCAGAACCGTCGGGTCAATCCTGGAGGAGGAAGAGGCCCCAGAGGCCCACCTGGCAGTGGCTCGGGGGGGGGCAGTAATGGAGGAGGCAATCGTGGGGAGAAACGGGTCAACATGCCTTCCCCCAAAAATAGGAAATGATTGGACAGAACGCCACTGGCATCGGAACGGCCCCTCAGACGAATCGGAATCTCCTGGGTGGAGTGGCTGCTGTTGCCATGGCGCTCAGATGTTGGCGTGTTGTACAGTGTGTGCTGTTCCCTTTGAGTCCCCCCATCATGGTTTCATCCCCCGTCCGTTGGTGTACGTTTCTCCGTGGTTCCTCCACCCTCCAGGAGAGTCTCCGCCCCGTTGGGTCTGAGCGAAGGCGTCCACACATAGAAGCACAACACAGGCAGCACATGGAAACGCTAGATTTCATTGGCAGAACTAGATTGATCGGCTCCTTTTTATATCCTGTCTGTTTCTACCACACTTTGGCCTTGGGTGAAATGTCTGGTGCAGAACTGCACGTGTCCTCCGCAGGGACGAGTGCAGCTTTATCTTTTAACATGGACAATGTAAAGTAAGAGTCTGCTTCCTTTCTGTCCCTAACCTTTCTGCTTCGCTGTCATCAGTCATTTCCTGTTACATTTGGGGCTTCGTTAGTCAACTGTGGGATTGGGAAGCTTCGTTGGGCTTGAATATCAACGGGGCTGCTCTTCGCTCCTCAGGAGTTTCCCCTTCAACCCACTCTGACATTTTACTAGAATTTGTTGATATTTTTGTTGGGGGGACCCTCCCTCCCCAACGTCATTATATCTTTTGGCAGTTATCCTGAGATCAGTAGTTTTCCTCTTGGACTTTTGTTTACCCTATAAAGACTGTCATCATAGCTTGTTGGCTTTATTTTAACAACCATTATTTCCTCAGTGACTTCCATTTGTATGGAATAAAAATGTAGGATGGATGGAAAAATGGCAGAACTTGTCCGTGCTTCAGTCGGTGCTTAGTTCTGTTAACACTCCTCGTACGGCGCCGTTTGACTTCCTTTGGTCTTTGTTTTCTTTGGGCGAGTGAAGCAAACGGGATGAGAACTGAGCGCTGCCCCGGCCTTCTGCTCTGACTCTTCCCTTGGCTCCTCACGTCAAGAAGGACTTTAAAATCAAGAGCTTGTCCGGGGACGTGGGCCTGACTGGTCTGGGGGGCCGTCTGGGGGCACCTTGGGGGCCAGCAGATGGTGGCGAGCCCTGGAAACCCTGGACCGATGTAGGGATGCCCTCAAACATGGGCGGCATCATACATGAGAGACATCACAGTGGCACCGTCCGCTGCCCCCCCATTCACCCATTCACCCATTCACCCACTCATTCACTGCTGTAAGTTGGGGTCGTTTGTTTACTGACCGGTGTGAAGATCGTCTCGGGGATGTTGTGAGTAGGGCATTTGATGATTCTTATTTTTGTAATGTGTAAGTGTGTGGCATGTGTGTGTTTCCAGGTGTCTGTAATAACGGGGGGGGGCAGGCGGTTCACATGAATGGCGAGCACCTTCTGCCTTGTTTGCCCACATGGTTCAGCTAATGTTCCCTAGCAAGACAGTTGTGTCGCTTCCATGCATCAGACATATATACATTCAAATATGTGTATATGCTCCTCGAACCTTTAACGTCTCATGTAAACAGGATCAGCAGGCAAGCGAAGCTGGATGTCTTTCTCTGCCCCCCCACTGACTCCTAAGCATGGACACGCACCCATGGGTGTCGCTTGCCTTGTCTCTTACTGGTTTCAACCTTGTACACACAACACTGGCTCGGAGAGTGCTTCATCTTTCCTTAACTCCTAATGTTAATGTGCGCATTACTTCACGTACCCATGTTAAAAAGAAACGTAGTGTATTCCAGAAAAAAACTTAAAGATTGTACTATGTTTAAGGTACCTGGAGTGATTCAAGCTGTTATAACAATTATGGTTTTATTAATGGAACCATAATATACACACATGTATGTATATTGGTATGTATCTAAGTTTTGTCTACCCCAACTTACATTCCCACAAACAAATGCCATTTTAGTTCAAGGGAGCAATGTACAAGCAGAGAAGTGTCTTATTATAATAAAGTTATACAGAGAAGGCAAAGTTAAATAAACTACTTTTGATTTAATTCAACCTTTATTTGTATGTGTCTGAATTATTTTTTGGAGTAGGAAAAAGGTTTAGTTTAGTTACCAACTAAAGAGTTGGATTATAATAATTGATGTTCAGGTTTGACCCATGATTTCCAGCCTTTCAGTTTACAATATACTGGGAATACTACATTTGTGTGTGTATTGGAATACTTTGTGTTGTCGTTTCAACATCTCTTCAACATCTCTTAAATATAATTATGTCACTTAATCTTCCAAAACGCTTTGCGGGCCGCGATTCTTGTACGTGCCGCCAGCAGAAGGCGGTAGAGAGCCGCGGAGGGTTACTGCGACTCACTGCCGCCAGCAGGGGGCGGTAGAGAGCCGCGGAGGGTTACTGCGACTCACTGCCGCCAGCAGGGGGCGGTAGTGAGCCGCGGAGGGTTACTGCGACTCACTGCCGCCAGCAGGGGGCGGTAGCGAGCCGCGGAGGGTTACTGCGACTCACTGCCGCCAACAGGGGGCGGTAGTGAGCCGTGGAGGGTTACGGAGACTCACTTCCGCCAGCAGGGGGCGGTAGCGAGCCGCGGAGGGTTACGGAGACTCACTGTCGCCAGCAGGGGGCGGTAGAGAGCCGCGGAGGGTTACGGAGACTCACTGTCGCCAGCAGGGGGCGGTAGAGAGCCGCGGAGGGTTACGGAGACTCACTGTCGCCAGCAGGGGGCGGTAGAGAGCCGCGGAGGGTTACGGAGACTCACTGCCGCCAGCAGGGGCGGTAGAGAGCCGCGGAGGGTTACGGAGGCTCACTGCCGCCAGCAGGGGGCGGTAGAGAGCCGCGGAGGGTTACGGATGCTCACTGCCGCCAGCAGGGGGCGGTAGAGAGCCGCGGAGGGTTACGGAGACTCACTGTCGCCAGCAGGGGGCGGTAGAGAGCCGCGGAGGGTTACGGAGGCTCACTGCCGCCAGCAGGGGGCGGTAGCGAGCCGCGGAGGGTTACTGCGACTCACTGCCGCCAGCAGGGGGCGGTAGAGAGCCGCGGAGGGGTTACGGAGACTCACTGCCGCCAGCAGGGGGGCGGTAGCGAGCCGCGGAGGGTTACGGAGACTCACTGCCGCCAGCAGGGGGCGGTAGAGAGCCGCGGAGGGTTACGGAGACTCACTGCCGCCAGCAGGGGGCGGTAGAGAGCCGCGGAGGGTTACGGAGGCTCACTGCCGCCAGCAGGGGGCGGTAAAGAGCCGCGGAGCGTTACGGAGACTCGCTGGTAAACGAGCAAGAACCCGTCTTTGATCCTGTTTTTCGGGGGTGGTGTCCATTTTATTTACACCAGTGGATTTGCAAGAGATTCTCTCGTATTCAGGCGGCTGCATTAAGAACCAGTAAGTTGTGGGATATCACATCCTGACCAAGTGTCACGTGTTCTCGGACAGGCTGCGGACGCTGCGGACGCACCGATCTGTTCGGCGAGGCCTGTTTCTAATTATGCGCCATTTCTGTCACGTCCCGGCTGCTAAGTGCAGCGAGCTAATTGTGATTACATTTACAAATGAACGTCGACAGTGAATATTCGAAGTAATTAGTGCCGAGTTAACCGTTGCGTACGTAAGTATAAATGAGTTTGAGGCTATAGCATCACTGTGCCGACGTTTTTAGTGTGGTTTGAGGCGATGCTAGCGGCTAGCTAGCTAGCTAGCCCGGCTCCCAGACGCACGCTAGATGCTTCATTTGTGGTTCGTTTCTCTTTTAAAGGTCTTGAACGATGAGCAGTTCAGAGGAAGTTTCGTGGATCTCCTGGTTCTGCGGATTGAGGGGCAACGAGTTTTTCTGTGAAGTAAGAAGTCCAATTCTTTCATACTGTGAATGAACCCGGTCTAGCAGAGCAACTGGTCCGGTGGTACATTTAGTTTCTAAGCCCTTCAGAACCATCTGGACCCAAATGCTCCCATCTTTGCTGCTGGACATCAGATCCAAGTTCGGGACTTTGTGGGGGAAAAGAACTATTACATGACGGGACCGAGGATTTATATGCAAGATGATGTTTTCAAAAGTTGAATTTTATTGATTGATTATTCCATGATATTGGCCCTTAAACACTATTTTGACCTTATTTCTGTTGCTATGAAGCATCTTTAGTTGAGGAGGTTTGTGCACGTTTAGCGGCTCCAGCAAGACTGATCATGTTTTTCCATCTGAATTCCCTCACATAAAGGTTGATGAGGACTACATTCAAGACAAATTTAACCTGACCGGACTAAACGAGCAGGTCCCCCACTATCGACAAGCCCTCGACATGATCCTGGACCTTGAACCAGGTCTGTATGGTTCTGGAGCACAAGTGCAAATTACACCTGCCAAGAACTATTTCAAACATCCAGAGAATTTCTTCTAAATTCAGGCGTGACGAGAGGAACCATCGTGTTATTACATCATTATTACATCATTATTACCTCAGATCCCTCGAACAAAAGCTGCTGTTTTCAGTGTTTCATTGTTTCCTGTTTGCAGATGAGGAGTTGGAAGACAACCCCAACCAGAGCGACCTGATCGAGCAGGCGGCCGAGATGTTGTATGGTCTGATCCACGCACGCTACATCCTGACCAACCGAGGCATCGCACAAATGGTGCCGCTCCTTCCATCAGCCATTAACCGTGGGGGGTCCGCTTTATATCAAAGGGGATTTTGAGTGCTGTCATCTCAGGAACGGTTGCGTGATGGGTCGGGGGTTCGGGTCAGAGGATGGAGACGAGGCTTCAGCCTCAACTGGAACCATTGTTGTTTTGATCTCACTGTTGCTTTTAGCTGTAAATAACAGCAACTTTCTGATTTATCATTCGCAGTTGGAGAAATACCAACAAGGGGATTTTGGTTATTGCCCCCGGGTCTATTGTGAAAACCAGCACATGCTTCCTATCGGTGAGTCTAAACACAGAGCCTGAGGCGTGCTGGACCCAGCAGCACTGCTGGACCCAGCAGCACTGCTGGACCCAGAACTGCTGGACCCAGCAGCACTGCTGGACCCAGCAGCAGCAGTTGAGGGACCAGAACCAAAGTGCTGAAGGTTTTCTGAACGGTGGCTGTTTCCCAGGCCTGTCTGACATCCCAGGAGAGGCCATGGTGAAGCTGTACTGCCCTAAATGTATGGACGTCTACACGCCCAAGTCCTCCAGGCATCACCACACCGATGGAGCCTATTTTGGCACCGGTTTCCCACACATGCTCTTCATGGTTCACCCAGAGTACAGATCCAAGAGGCCCGCCAATCAGTTTGTCCCAAGGTTTGTGCCCCCCCTCCTCCCCCCCTCCCGTTTGAGCCGAGATGAGTTTGGCTAAAACTTCCTGATGACGGGAGGCTCCAGTGTGCTTAGCATCTTAGCATCTGCTTAGCATCTTAGCCAGCCGCTTAGCATCTTAGCCAGCCGCTTAGCATCTTAGCCAGCCGCTTAGCATCTTAGCATCTGCTTAGCATCATAGCGTCTGCTTAGCATCTTAGCCAGCTGCTTAGCATCTGCTTAGCATCATAGCATCTGCTTAGCATCATAGCGTCTGCTTAGCATCTTAGCCATCTGCCTAGCATCTTAGCCATCCGCTTAGCATCTTAGCCAGCTGCTTAGCATCTTAGCATCTGCTTAGCATCTTAGCATCGGCCCTTTACTGAAGTTGCAGCTTGTTGTTGCAACCCTTGAAGACTTGTCACGTCTCTGCCTTGGCAGGTTGTACGGGTTCAAGATCCACCCCATGGCCTACCAGCTGCAGCTGCAGGCAGCCTCCAGCTTCAAGAGCCCCGTCAAGGCCATTCGCTAGAGCGCGCGAGCCCAGGAGGAGCAGACGTGCTGCGAAATAGAAAATAAGAATTATTGTGAGAAGGGACAGGGTCACCTGCATGTACCAGTGCTTCTCAGATGTCCCCTTTCTTCCCTCAAGACTGTATTATTTTGCTTTAGTGTATGGTAAAGAAACCAAGTAAAGATTTTTGAGTATGAGCCAAACAGAGATGCACAGCCATGAATTACTGACACACATCAACATATGACACACGCGAGCACACGGGACCTCCGTGGATGTGCCCCCACTCATCGGTGCCACGGGCAGGAGCTGCAGGTCAAAGGTCAGGTGGTGTCGCTGGTGAGAAGATGGACTGTTGGACATGTGCCGCTCTGTTCTGCTCCGCTCTGTTCTGTTGCTCCGCTGTTGGCGACACCATCTGCCCCAGAAAGGAGCCCTTTCTGCCCCATCTGCCCCAGAAAGGAGCCCTTTCTGCCCCCTCTGTCGCTGGGATGTTCCGGTGGTAAGATGAGCCCCCCCCCCCCCCACTGGGCAGCTGTGTAGAAATAAACTCCCGTAGTTTGTTCCGTTCGGGTCGACGAGGAATTTAGGCAGTCTGATCCGCACTGGTGCTGCTGGTCGTCCTTTATGTCCCCATTTAACCAGGAATCCTCATCATGTTGGTCACTTTTGGGTCGGGTCATGTCTGAAACACTTCTGTGCGGCTGGAGCAGATATTTTTGGATTTTGTGATAGAAGAGAAGGTGTATTTAAGTGTCTGGATTTAACTCGTGTGGTTCAGTTTTGTTTTTGTCTTTGGGGGGGGGGGCAGCTTCAGAATTCTCAATAAACATCTTTTCATACTGACTCGGTTCTGAACCTGCAGTTTGGATCTCTGCCTCTTGGGGGTCGCCAGAGAGCCTGGTGGAGGCGCGCTTCCTTCCGACAGTTGCGCGTTCACGATAGTCGGAACTCCCGTGTTTCCCAGTGCTGTTAATGGGAAGACTGGTCCGGCTGCTGCTGCTGCTGCTGCTGGAATCTGCGCGTGTCTGAGTCGGTGGGGACACAACGAGCCTTCCGACGTGCACGAGAGGTGCGGTCATGTGAAGAGCTGCTGCCCCTTTATTACTTAATGAATTGCTTAATTAACCAAGCGCCTGAGACACAAGGTGGAGCTGGATGGTTGTCAGCGGTGTCCCCACGTGACTGTTGCGTCAGACCCGCAGGCAGCAGAACGGGAGGCTCGTGCGTGACTCAGGAACTCCGGACCCGCCCCCGTTCCCTCCCCAGCTGAAGAGAGACCAGTCAAACTCCCCCCCCCCCAACCTCCCTCTCTCTCCCCTCCCCCTCTCTCCCCCCGCCTCCCCGCCCCCCCTCTCCTATTTCCTAACGATCTCTCCCAACATGGGGGCTGATGGAGCCACAAAAGCTTCGTCCTCATTCACTCGAGGCTTTTGTCAACTCTCTCAGGTGTTTGTGAAGGAGGCCGACAAAGGAAAACTGCCCCGGGACCAACTGGGGGGGGGGGGGGGCAAGAACAGACTTGATCGTCTAATGTTCAACCAGTAAAAAAAGACCTGCTGTTAAAATGGAGCTTCAACAAAACCTGAATCGAGTTCTTGTCACACCAAGAAATAAGAAAAAAAGTGGAATCAGCCTGTGATCGATGAGGCTCGTGGAGGTGATCCCCTCTCCTCCCCCCTCCCCCCCCCTCCCCCTCCTAGTACTACTCAGTGTGTGGGGTTCATCAACACACCCCACGGCCTCTGTGTCTGGTGAATAAATAAGGAAGAATTAGTTCCTAATTGTTCGTTAATATTTGCATCTCGTTTTCATGCAGATGAAGATCAAACAAGCCTCTGATGTCATCATCTTTCCACAGCAGCGTCTCCATCCCAGTCTGTCCACAGGAGCCTCCCCAGGGAAGGCCTTTATTAAAATCCTGTTATTACCACTCCTCATGTTATACGTCGTGTTATTACCACTCATGTTATACGTCGTGTTATTACCACTCATCATGTTATACGTCGTGTTATTACCACTCATCATGTTATACGTCGTGTTATTACCACTCATCATGTTATACGTCGTGTTATTACCACTCATGTTATACGTCGTGTTATTACCACTCATCATGTTATACGTCGTGTTATTACCACTCATCATGTTATACGTCGTGTTATTACCACTCACGTTATACACGGCACGGTCAGAATGGGACCAAGAGCAGAAGATTCCACTTTGGTGAAACTTCCTGGTTCCATCTAGAAGCTTGATTGTTTATCGTTGGGAGGTGGGGCCACTTTCAACATAAGATCAAAGCCCCACTTCCAAGGGGCTTTGATCATAAAGCAGCTTTATGCTTGTACTGCTGCTGCCTCATATCAACTATTACAGCTTTACTGGTCCAAACGTTTGAAAGTTGAACAACCTCGTTCCAAGAACATAAAGATCCGTCCACCTCAAGACTCTCACCAACTGATCCGGTATCCCAGGTAAGGGGCATTAGTGGCTGTACGTCAGATCTGTGGGGCAGAGATCTGGTGGTGATCTGGTGCACGATGAATTTGTGCACGTTCCTCAGGAATTTATACGCATAAAGTTAGTAAAATAAGTCACCAGATCCAGTCACGGACCACCGATACTGGATCAAGGACCAGTTGGTTGCAGGAATGTTTTCAGGATGATCCTGATCCAGCTGCTTTCAGCTTAGATCATAAAGCAACTTTGTGCATAAAGCTTCGTTCCGGATCCTTTACTGGGTCACTGGTCCAAACATTTAAACAGGGAGACGACAGATCCCTCAAAGCGCCTCAGTGATCCCCAACCAGACGTGACCAACTCGTTCCAGGTAATCGAGTTAAGGGGAGTATTAGTGGGTGTACCTGTGGGGCGGAGATCCGGAGATCTGGCGGAGATCCGGAGATCTGGCGGAGATCCGGGTGTAAATTACACGTAAACGTCTCGGCTAGAAAGAAGGAACCAAAATTCATCATTTCCGCTACCTTCCATCGACTCAAACCCGCAGATCCCAGCTCGGTTCTGCTCGGTTCTGCTCGGTTCTGCTTCCCACCGTTGACTTCCCTCCCTGCTGGAACTGAACGGGTTTACCTGGGAGGAATCCCGGGAGGTGGCGGCTCCACAGGCCCCCCCTCCCGTGGGGGGAGGTGGGTCATTATAAGTGCCGACGCCCGCTGGTCCCTCTAACGGGCTCATGTGTCTCCTCTGAAGGTTCCTCCAGCCGAGATCAAGATGAACAGAACTCTCTTCTACCTGCTCGCAGTCGGACTCTGCTGCGCCATCGGTGAGTTTGGGTTTTCTTTGATCTCTTTGATCCGTTTTTTACGGATTTGGAAATGGACTTTTAAAAATTGCTGCTTCGGAAGAGTTGGCGATAAAATGTGCGTCTAGAATAAATGTCACATCCAGAAAAGATGCTTTTGTTGTTCTGAAATAGCATCTTCTCCCATTTCTCCCATTTCTCCCAACTTCTCCCGTTTTATGACGTTTTGCCTGTTTCTGGAGCCTTCGGGCACAAAACTCACCGAACAAGTTTCATTTGGATTCACACTTGTCTCCTTTACTTTTTATAAATGTAAATGCAGCTTTTGCTGGTTGCGATCTGGGGATTTTTGTTTGTTTTGTTTTTTTACTGCGTGCGTGCGTGCGCGCGTGCGTAAGGTGGGGTGTTTCTCACACTTATCTAGCGGCTGCGGATTCTTCATGCAGCAGTGTGATCTGATACATTACGATAATGAACCTTTAATGGACTTTTGTTTGACATGATTGCACCAATTATTTGCTGAAAGGGTGGTTTTGATCCGAGCAGCCCCCCAGGTCCAGTCCCAGTTTAGGGCGAGGCCGTCCGGGTCCTCGCAGACGTTCCTAAAAAGCTCAGTCGTGTCTCAACCTGCCAGCTGCTCCAGGAATTCCTCAGCCTGGAACATAAAGTGGGCCCGGACACACAGCCCCGAACTATTGTCCCGTTTCCTCTGTTATGTGACCGAGGCGGCTCTGGTTCGGCCCACGCCCTTCTGACCGATATCCAGGATGTCGTTGATGACAAATGTGACCTCGACAGAGGAAAAGTCTTTCAGGCTTCTTGTTTTTGAGGTTTTTCCAGACGATAATTACACGCTGAAGTACACAAAGAACAGGAATCTTGTTGGGATCTGACTAGATCACACAGGTGATCTAGTCACCAACCTCCGCAGGACAAAGCCTGACAAGCCAATTCTTATTGGGGATTTTTAATTAATAATTGCTAAATTCTCTAACATTCTTTCAATCTCCCTTTTTCATAAGAAAAAAAAAGGATAGCAGGAAGTTTTCCAGGGAACTTGTCTGATGAGATTAATATTAGCAATGATTTTGATTACGCTACGTTGCGTAATTGAGTTGAGGCCTTTTGTAACCTGTGAAACGTGTCAGTAAATGTCTTTAGTTTAGATAAAAGCACCTTGTTGGAGTGAACATGACAACATCTGCACCATTAAAATGTTCTCACGCTTCTGCCGCTTGGCTGCACCTGCGGTGAACCGACACTAGAGGGCAGCAACGCTCAGCGCTTCCCGACCAACTGGCGCGACTCCCAGTGTCACGTGCTGGTTTACTGGTCATTTGTGGTCATTTGTGGTCATTTGTGTGGTTAAGACGTTCACACCCGTTAGAACTGAAGAATCTTCTCCACTGATTCTCTGGAGTATTTAAATCTCATTTTTAACTCTCTAAAATCACATTTATTTGCAACGTGCCACATGAAACTGAGCTAAACTCTTAATTACAGTATAATTGATCCTGTGTGATCAATAACTAGTGAACACCAACGTGGCGGCCCCTGAGCAAGGTGCCAGGAGCCCCCAGATGTGGGGAGCAAAGGCTGATCCTGGTCCTCCCGACTCACCACATAAACATGGGGAATGTTCACGGGTGTGGCAGCAGCAGTGTCACATGACACATGATCACATGATCACATGATGATGCTTTTGTTCTGTGTGCGAGTGCGACGCCCAGTTGTGGTCCAATACAGGGCTGAATCACATATTATGATTTAGTTTGGACACACACACACACACATGCACACACACCCACACCCACACACACACACACACACACCCACACACACACACACACACACCCACACACACACACACACACACACACACACACACCCACACACACACACACCCACACCCACACACACACACACACACACACCCACACACACCCACCCACACACACACACACACCCACACACACACACACACACACACCCACACACACACACACACACAGTAGAACTTGAGCCATTACATTGACTTTAACTGTTTTTTAACTGTTGTTGGTGCTTCTCTAACCCTTCTCCCGTGGTTCCATTTTCACCACTAAAGCTCCATTTTTGGAGCTCGTTTAGGTCACTGGAGTTTGAGTTGTGTTAAGATGCCACGTTCATTGAACCTGTTGACCACATCTTGTAAAGACGAGTTTAAAGACTCTGAATACAGCAGATGTAGAGCTAACAGGCTAGCTTTAGCAAAACAACATATAAGAGGCCAAGCGGAGCACCATCCCATCATTAAACCCGTGACTGGATTGTCACTATTTCCTTGTGGTTTGCATAACAACATCTAAAACAATGTTGTGTATGAGGAATGAGGATGAGCAAATGTCTTTTGTCTCAACTAACAAGGCGTAAACCACTGACCAGTGCAACAGGATTCTGGGCTGGTTCCTGTGTGAGAGGCGTGTTCAGTCTCCCTTGAATCTCAGATGTCATGTTGACATTAATTCCTCGAGGTTTTCTCAGCAAACATCCGGTCGCTGGCAGCGTTGTGTCAAACGCCGCCACAGATTCCTCACAACTAGTCTATTACTAGTTAATCAGGATGAACCCAGCACTGCTGTGTTCATGGTTAAGACTGAAACTTGTGGAGAGATCTTAACTTACACTTGTAAAAGGTCATCGTCCTCTAGTCCAACCTGTTCAGGAATCATTCTTGATGATTGTCTTTTAATATAATGTTAATTTAAATGTGAATCTTGTGCCGTGCTAACGTCTCTGAGCCCTCTCCCCCTCCACGCCAGGTCAGGGCCTGCAGTGCTACAAATGCGATATGGGCTTCTGGTCGCTGTGCTACACCACCAAAGTCACCTGTGGCGCAGGCGAGTGGTGCTTCAGCGGGGTCGGGGAGGCAGGTAACGCACGGCGTGGTGTGAAATATGCGTGGCGTGATGTGCAGCGTGTTACAGCGGCGTGTCCTGTGCTCGCTCCCCTGCAGCGAGCTTCGTGAACATCATCAAGAAGGGCTGCCTGGCCGAGGCCAAGTGCAACAAGACCGTCAACGTGAACTTCCCCCCCAGCAACACCAATTCCACCGTTTACACCATGACCGAGACGTGCTGCAACACCGACCTGTGCAACGGCGCCCCGGGGCTGCCCGGGGGGTCCGGCGTGGGCGTGGCCTTGGCCACCATCGCTGCTCTGTTCCTGACCCGGGTCCTGGGGTGAAGCCCACAGAGGAGGTGGCGCAGTGCCGGAACACACGGGGGGCGGGAAGCTCCGGCGTTCCGCTTCAGGCCCGTCTGAGCCGGCTGCCGACCCGTCCTGCTGCTTTTGGGTCACAGCCTTTATTGTTCAAATACATCTGTTACAATCTTAAAGGTGGATTCTGGTATTTTTTCCTGTCATTAAACACTTAAGCTTAGTCACATCGACTCCGTAACACAAAAATGACGTTAATCTATGACCTTTGTGACGACTTTAAAGCTTTCTGACGTTTTATTCATGTTTCTTTCATGTTGTAATTGGCTGGTTAACGTGTGTTTACGGCGTCTTCCTGCATGTCTGCTGAACGTATGTACGGTGAATCTAGAGACCATGGGTTAAAGGTGTCTTCTCCATAAATCAAGTATTAGATGAGTTTGAGACTCCTGAGGCTGTTTGGGTCAAACCCAAGAAAAACCATAAGACAGGGAAAAAGGGAAAAGGAAAAAGGGAAAAGGGAAAAGGGAAAAAGGGAAAAGGAAAAAGGGAAAAGGGAAAAAGGGTTTTCCATAAATTGGCCGCGTTGACATGAAGAGAAATAAACACGAAACGAGGGAAACGTTCTTCTGTGTCGTTTCAGTCCTTTTTTCTTTTGACATCATTCTGCTACAGAAGACAGAAGCTGTTGGGGGTGTTTTCAGCCACCTGAACAGGTGAATCAGGGTGTGGAGCCTCAGGAACACAATGCTCGCCGCTCTGCCCTCAAATCACAGCTGAGTTTCAGTACAAGCTGCAGTTTCCCCGGTGAAAACGTCTTTTTTCTGTTTCTATCAAGTAGGGGAACATTTTCAATCCTGACATTTGTCTGGAACAGCGGCGTTAATCATCTCTTTGATCTCTTTGAAGTCTCAGGTGGCTGCTGAGTCAAGCGTCAGGTATTCTCGTAAACACACAGACCGATGTCGTCACTTTTGACCATTTTCAAGAGGATAAAAAGACAGGAAGAGGAAAGTTCTGTTAGAAATTTGAAGTCAAGGCTTTTTATAGATGGAGACTGATACAATTATATAAATGTTCACTACAAAACATCAAACAAACCAACCATAGACATATATTCATATATTCTCAAGTCACCTTTTGTGTTTTTAAATTCATCTTTTCCCGTCGATGAAAACCTCCCCCTCCGGTCCTGAATTTGACCGTCTGTAAATTTCAACACGTCTGATTTCCTAAGCAGCAGGTGTGTGTGCTGTCTGTGTCTGCTCCTCCTCTCCTGACAGAGCTTATATCCAGATATTGACACAACCGCTCAGAATAGAGGAGGACATCAGTCGTTGCTCTGCCTTTCAGCCATTTATTCACCAGCCTGAAACATCTGACAATTTTGGGTGTTTAAAGCAACTTTTGAGGCTCAAATAAAAGTGTTTTGCAGCCCGACACGGGGGGAAGGACCCAAATCTCCCTCAGTGACATCGCACTTCACATTCACATTCCTGAACATTTTCACTAACGCAGGGACAAAAGGCAGCAGCAAAACCCTCCCCTCACTTGTCTCCTATAAATGTCGGGCTGTTCCAGACCACTGGCTCAGTCTGACCAACACACGGCATCTCAGCACCTGCTTGGAGGATCCAGAACCTGACAAAGAGTCCAGCAACACAAGATGGCAAAGATCCTGAGTGCCACCATCGTCGCGGTTGCATTGTTGGTCGTAGGTAAGATTCAGAGATATTTTCTCATCTGTAAATGGAGCGTTTACAAATGTGTGTTTGATCTGACAAAGGAAATTCTCCCAAATAGACGTCTGACAGCTTTTCCACTTCATTTAGCTTTTAGAGCCTTTTGCTAAAATCTGAAACTCAACATTTTCGTCAGGTCACGAAGGAATAAAACAGTTGATTAAAGCCTTTAAACTGAGGCAGCTCATTTTCTGACTCTAAAGTGAATATTGCCTTTAACGTTCCCCTTTTCCTTTCTTTCAGTCAACTCGCTGACGTGCAACCAGTGCAAATACGGCTTGGCAGGGTTCTGCCTCAGCAATTCTGAAGTGATGTGCTCGACCAATACCAGCGTTTGCTTCACTGGAAAAGCGAGTAGGTGGCCGCTCAATCCCTCTGCCTCCTCCACTCAGGCAGCTACACACTAGCACACCCAACATGGGACCAACCTCACGCCATCTGCATGGCTTTGCTCCACAAACATCCTTTTCTAGCTCACGTGTGAATTCCCGTCTTTCCTCCCCAGCGTTCCCATCCATCTCCAGCTCCGTGGGCTTCAACATGCAGGGCTGCAGAGAGCCGACCGGCTGCAACACCACCACCAACGGAACCATCCTGGGGGTCACCTACGAGACCAAACTGGACTGCTGCTCCACAGACAAGTGCAACCCGGTGACAGTCAGCGGCGCCCCGGCCACCAAGGTGACCTTGGCTGGCATCAGTGGCGCCGCCCTCTTGGCCTGTGTGTGGGGAAGCATGATGTGAAACATGAAGGGATTCTTCCTGCTGCTCTCGTCCAGATCTCAGGGGTTTAAAAGTCACAACACTTCACATTAAAATGATATTTTCCACTGGACAATTGACCCAGTTTATGGTTAAAGGATTGAAATCTGTGATTGCTGAGACATTTCTGTGCCTGTTAACTCACACTGTCCTTCTTCAAAACTTGTTGCTACACAATAAAAAATATTAAATGAAAAAAGGAATTTGCATCAACTGTCCTCTTGAATTTTATATCGTGTTCTCGATAATAAAAGTGGATAGAATTAAAACTAAATTCAGGCTGGCCTCCAAAGTGTGTTGTGTGCTCTTGAGCAAGGCAGAGAAATAACTGCATCATGACATTTGGTTTTTTAAAGAACCACACTGAAACCCAAGTGATGAACTGTGGGAATGCTGGAGGAACCAGAACAGCTGGTTTAGGGTTTGGTTCCAGCTTCAGGAGGTTTCAATTGAGAGAGCAGGAATGTTCCTCTCATTCCGAGACAGAACTCAGGATGCACATCTGAAAATCCAAATCAGGTTTTGAGCAGCGTAATTCCACAATTTAGAAACGGAGCCAACGACATTGTGACGGTCATAAAGTAAAAGTATATCAGCTGTCCCAGCCTTTATTTGTCCACATTAGAAGATTAGTGCTATTTGCTTTGTGTGTTTGCTGTAGTGTAACTTCTTTGGTAAAGGTGGAACTAACGACGACCACTGTTGACCCTTCTCAGTCTGTTTGATCAATGGCTGCTTGTTATTTGGTGCTTTACATTTATTCGCTGTATGTTTTGATTTTGAAGTGCAGGAGTTGCTCAGGACACTTTTCCTGTAGTTGGCAGTAATGGTGGCTGGAGGAGTTCTGTCTAATCTGCCGTCTCCTCCTGGCCTTCAGCAGAGGGTGGAACAGGCGAGCCGGCAGCGAAGCTGCAGGAACAAGACAAACCGGTTGATCCGGAGGTCCGGAAGACACAGAAAACAGAGAGGGAAGAGAAGGAGAAGAGAGAGAGAAGGGAAAAAGCACACAAATGGTGCACTTTGGCTCAGAAAATAGTGCCCATTTCAGTCTGTTGGCGTCATCAAGCCGGAGAGTTGGGGCTCATTTGTCTGTTGCTCTCACAGCACCATTTAAACAGATTCAATTTGATTGTTTTTGATCCTCGCAATCCAGATAAATTTCTGCTTTGGCTCCGGATTTGAGCAGGAATGTGAACAGGAAGTATCGATGTGATTGTGCAAATGTGATGTTTTATGAGATAACCGCAGTTTCCTGATTAGGAACTTCTACCTGACACTCCTACCACCCACTGTGGGGGTATTTTTAGATTTTAGATAGTGTTTTTATCTGCTTTTATTTGTTTTTTTAGTTTACCTTGTGAAACACTTTCAAAATCTTTTGGTTTTTTTAAATGTGCTTTATAAAAAAAGTGGATTGGGTATAACCTTATACTGTGACTTGTTACTCTAAAGAAATTACTCTAAACTTTGACGTGTGTGATTAATCAAAGATTTGTCTGTCAATCAATTCTGTCCTTATTTGTTCAGATTTATTTACTAGATTTGTTTAACATTTGATGAGTTTTAGTTAAACTAGTTTTAAAGAGTAATCTGTCACTTGTGTGCCTGAATCAGCTGATTGTCTTCACCACACCTTCTTTTCATGATTCAACACCGTCAAATTAAGCAGAGATCCACCCAGACTGAGTCAGTGGTGCTGCACCCAGACGACATGATGCCGCTAATCACAAAGGTTCAGACGTCCATACGGATGGAACAGGGTGGAACAGGGTGGAGCCACTGTAGTTCCCATTTAGGGGATGATGTGTGTTTACCTACCAACGTCACTGCCCTCAAGAGTCAAATAAATGCAGAACAAGTGGAAGGAACTTTACATTCAAATGAGAGAATTGAAAAAAGATAAGAGAATTCTTCTTCTTCTTCACCTCTGCTAAACCAGGAAGTCCTGTTGAAATCCGGCCTGACAACATGGCACACAACTGAACATTTAAAGAAAAACAATCGCGTTCTTCCTTCGCGACATCGCTTAAGGCTGCTGGTCGCTCCATGGCCCTGGTGAACTGCAGTCGTGTGAGGATCAGACCAAGACCCCAACCTGTGCCCCAGCTCTCCTCTGAGCATAATAGACAGATCAGTCTTAAAGCCCAAGTTGAGTCTTTAAATCCAGCCGTCAGCCTTGATTGGACGATTTTTGTTGTTCACAACGGTTGCTATTTCAACCATAGTGTCTTCTACCAGTGAGTGACCTCACAACAAGTACGACACTGACCACCGCCTGCCCCATCATCCTGTGGTCACCAAGAGCAAGGACACAGGTTGGGGAGGCAGGACAACGTGTGCTGTCTCGCTTTGTAGGACATCTCTCACTAGGAAACCCCCCAAACATCTGAAACACCAGTCTGTTCTTGTTGTGGTCACAGATTGTGGTCTTGAAGCACCCCAGACATCAGATTGTAGGTTGGTGATTATTTCACTCCACAAGGAGTAAAGATGCCTGTTGTGCAATCACATCCCACAATTGGCCACGACAGTCTTAAGGGTCTGTTGGGTCAGGGGCGGGTTAGAGCTGTTTAGTCCGATCCTGTCGGGCTTCTCTCACTCTTGGCAACAAGTGATGATCAGGCTGCAGGGTGTGTTTAGGGTGTGTGTAGTTTCATACTCGCAGTGTGAACGACAAATAAAATTGTGTTTTCTGAACGTGGCACGAGCCCAACTTAAGATAAGCTGGGAGTTTACCAAGCAGAGCTATGAAGACGTTGAAGTGTCAAAAAAAGCCATAGGTATGGATCGGCCACACATACACACACATCCATTCATACGTATTAATACATGTGTATAAGGTCATTGTACACACACATCTGCCCCAGTGGCTCCAGAGACACGTGCATTCATGCCCCTTTGCACTGAGACTTGTGAACATCAGTGATGATGGTAATAAGAGCCACTTCAGCACTGAAACCAAGCAGCCACAATCAACCAAATCTGCCTTCAGCCCCCTGTGAACCTTTCACAAGTGTGACACTGCAGCCACAGTTTGTCATTAAGATCGCTTGTGTGCTAAGAACGTGTGCCTGTGTGTAATGTGTGCACGTTTAAGTCTGTAACTTGGTGTACCGGTTAGTCAGACCAGGACACTGTAACCCCACTACGCCAAGACGTAAGGGCCAACCAGCCAGTGGACAACCACAGTCCCTCCCCAGGGCAGAACAACAGAGGACCACTGAAGACCCCCGCCACCTCATCAGGAGCATGCAGGCGTTGTAGGGGGTCATACAGGCACGTGGAGGCCACACACAAATTGTGACTTGTTCTACGGATATGACATCAAAGTTCCAAAACCAGACCTCCATGGGTCGATAAATTGGATTTCCATTGATAATTATTATGATTTTGTTGTGAGCACATTCAACTATATAAAGAATCAAGTATTTACTCTATCTAGTATGTTATTTTAGTGTTCCCTTTATTTTTTTAACAGTGGGTAAATGTGTATAAGGTCCGTAAGGACCTCGCGAGTCGCCCGCAGGCTTGTTGTAAAATGAGCTCAAATAGCGGCACTTCTCAGTGAGCTGCATCTATTTATTTTATTATTTCTATTCTTGTTTAAATCACACCTACATGTGAATTGGAAATGACAATATATTATTATTTTTTGCACAACAGTGTGCTCGAAGACAAAGGGAACTGATGTAATCGCCGCCCTCTCTGATGTTCAACTGCAGGCATCTACAATGGTAAGAAGAGTGTCGCGATGTCCGTGAACTTGGCCGACCTGTTGGACCGTGAACTTGGCCGACCTGTTGGACTGTTAGTCTGAGGGTTCTGCCCAGGATCTTAGCTGTTCCTAGGACTGCGCTCTTCTGGACAGATCTCTGATGTGGTTCCTGGTATCTGCTGGAGCATCTGCTCAGCTTGTGGGTTACTGCCCCTAGTGTCCCCATCACTACTGGGACCACTGGTGCATTCATGCCCCACATTCTCTCTATCTCCTCCTTCAGTCCTCGGTACTTCTCCAGCTTCTGCTGTTCCTTCTTCCTGATGTTGCTATCACTCGGGATTGCTACATCCATCACCACCACTGTCTCCTGGTGTTTATCTACCACCACTATGTCAGGCTGGTTGGCCACCACCATCTTGTCAGTCTGGATCTGGAAGTCCCACAGGATCTTGTCCTGCTTGTTCTCCAGCACTTTTCTCCACCTGGACCCTGGGGCCTCTAGTCCATACTCAGATGTTCCTGTCCACTATGCCAGCCACCTGGTTAAGCCGCTCCATGTATGCTTTCCTGCTAACATCTTGCACCCTGCTGTGACATGCTGGACTGTCTCAGGGGCGTCTCCACACAGCCTCCACCTGGGGTCTGGTCTGGCCTGGTCTGGTCTGGTCTGGTGGACCCTGGCCTCTATTGCTCTGGTGCTCAGGGCCAGTTCTTGTGCAGCCTTGAGTAGAGCCTCTGTGCTCTCTTTCAGTCCGGCCTTTTCCAGCTCCTGGTAGGTTTTCTGGATATCAGCCACTTCCTCAATTTGTCGGTGGTCCATTCCATGCAGGGGCTGATCCTTCCATGATAACCCCTCAGGTTCCTCCTCCTTGGTGGACTTTTGTTGCCTGGGGCATTCACTCAGCAGTGGGTCAGTGGGGGCCATCTTCTTGATGTATTCTCGGAGGCTTGTTGTTTCCTCTTGGACAGTAGTTCAGACACTAACCCTAACCATTACTAGTCCTCGGCCCCTTCCTTTCGCTTCGTGTTCAGCCTCAGGACACTGGACTTAGGGTGAAACCCTCGTGCATGGTGAAGCGCTTCCTGGTCTTGATGTCAGTGGCTTGTATCTCTTCCAGTGGCCAGGGTATTATGCCAGCAGGGTATCTGATTACTGGCAGGGCGTAGGTGTTTAGGGCCTGGATCTTGTGCTTACCATCCAGCTGACATTTCAGGACCTGTCTTAACCTCTGTAGGTATTTGGCTGTGGCTGACCTCCTAGCTGCCTCCTCATGGTTACTAGCTGCCTCCTCATGGTTACTAGGTGCCTCCTCGTGGTTACTAGTTGCCTCCTCATGGTTACTAGGTGCCTCCTCGTGGTTACTAGTTGCCTCCTCATGGTTACTAGGTGCCTCCTCATGGTTACTAGCTGCCTCCTCGTGGTTACTAGCTGCCTCCTCGTGGTTACTAGTTGCCTCCTCATGGTTACCATTTGCCTGCGGGATTCCCAGGTATTTGTAGCTGTCCTGCTGTACCCTGCTGTAGCTGTACCCTTCAGGTAGTTCAACCCCATCAGTTGCGATCCCCTTTCCTCTTCTAGATATCATCCGCCCACATTCATCTAGTCCGAATGACATCCCGATGTCCTTGCTGTAGATCCTAGTGAGGTTAATCAGAGAGTCGATGTCACGCTCGTTCTTGGCATACAGCTTGATGTCATCCATACTTAGTTGTGTTAGAAGGCTGACTTCTCTCCATGCCACCAAGATTTTAGTGTGTGTGTGTGTGTGTGTGTGTGTGTGTGTGTGTGTGTGTGTGAAATAGCAGGAATTTTTACAGCCATTTCTTGTAAGCACTTCCACCTCCAGGAATCGAAAACGGAACTAGTAGAACCTGTTTTGTATAAGGTTTGTATCTGATAAATAGCGGCCTGTCATCCCCCAGCTTTTCACAAGCACCTCATCTCCATTGAGACCGACAACGATGAGTTTCCTTTGCAGAGCAATCATTTTTCTGGGAGTCATTGTTGCAGGTAAGTTAAAAATGCATTTTTGAATGGAAAATGAGCGACCAAAAAAAATATGTCAAAAATCCGAGATTTTGTTTAAATGGAAATTTTTAGAGGTATGTATAATGTATTTTGGTATATTTATAATTGATTGTTATAAATATCTTTGTAAAGGATCATGTCCTCATCAATGTACGTTATGTTGTTTTACCTTTACAGATGACCAATATTATCGACCTACTGGTATTATTAGTCAACATTGGCAGTAAAATGTAATATCGGAAATTATTGTTATCAGATTTACTTTTGTAATGATGCAACTTTTACACAATCTGCTCATATTTTACATCAAACTCTTCAGCTACTGTACTTCTCTCACTCAAAATTTTAGATGTGATGTATCGTTTTGGAGATATTTATGTTTATCTTACCACATCAGTGCATACTTGGATTGTGGAAAGTGTGCATAATGTTGTGTTAATGCAACACAAGATATTGATGCTCGTCATTTGGTTTTTAGCAGGGGGAAACCCCATATGTATCCATATTGGAAATTAAGAAGTGGACAATATCGGGAAAAAATTAAATATTGAACATCCCCATTTACATTAGTCATCTCCAGAACCATGAAGAGGACACAAAGCTGGTCCAACACAATCGCCTGAGACCAAAAATCAATGAAATAAAGTCAAGAGAAACTTTGATAGAGGAGTGCATCTAACTCTAAACATCGAGGTTTCTGTAAGGGCAAAACTACTCAGCCCAGTTTCCTTGTAGCTATTGCACCATAAAGTAATGTGTATGCTATGTTGCTGGGCAAGTCACAAACGGTTTTTATGTCTCTCTTTTATGCAGCGCAATGTTTGACCTGCAACCTTTGTGTATTTGGAAGTTCGGGCACTTGTTCGAATGAAGGTAATGTCACATGTGATAATCGGACCTCCAGCTGCTTCAATGCACAAGCAAGTAAGTTAACGCACTCAACATGCTTGATGTCAGATTCACTGTAGCCAATAATTGGATAATTTCTCCATCATGATAAGGCAGGAACAGAAACATCCATCAACACAAATTCACTAAACATTTTGGATATTTAGAATATACACATGGGCTGAGCGAGCATATTTCTATTGCTTTCAACATATTGAAAGACACCTTTTCAGTTGAGAATTGACACCAAAGTTCAGATTATGGTCATTGTAAATGTTTTATTTACTGAGATATTTTTGTCTTCAGACATCACAACCGCAAATGCAACGGCATCGCTCTCCTTGGAAACCGGGGGATGCGTGAACTCGTTCGTCTGTGGGAGCTCAAGTGGTTCCATTCTTGGTTTCGACTATAACGTCAGTGTCAAGTGCTGTAATACAGACCTATGCAACGGCGCCAGCTCCCTCCAGCTGCCTCTGATTGTGACTCTGTGTTTCGGCACCCTGACGTCTCTGTGGGTCATGACGTAGAGCTTTCTACCATGTAGTGTACTTTAACTCTACCTTTTTCCTCTCTCCATGCCTTGAAATGCCTGTGCAGTAATCTGATTATCTCTGATTATATTCTGTGTGTGGGGTCTTTGTTAATTTAAACAAAAAAGAATGTGAAAATATGAAGGGTTTTACGCAAAATTTTCCTGATATCTATGCAAATAAAGAATTACAGCACATTTCTCTGTTGCAAATGTGTTTCCGAAGTGTTTCTCATAAACAGGATAAACCAGGCATGTCTGGGACCTGTAAACTACTGTAAACTACACTCACTGGCCACTTTATGGGCTACAGCTTGCAAATACAAGGTTGGACCCGCTTTTACAGTCAGAATGCCTTAAATTCACTTACAACAAGGTGTTGGAAACATTCCTCAAAGATTTTAGTCCATATTGACATGATGATCAAGTTGCAGATTTGTTGTTTGATGTGAATCTCCTGTTCCACCACATCCCAAAGGTGCTCTGTTGGACTGAGGTCTGATGGCTGTGGAGGCCACTGCAGCACCACCACGTCACCTGTGAAATGTGTTGTGCTTTCAGATTGCAATGGTTGCTCATTTGGGTTTATGTTGCTTACAATTTAACAATGAAAATGACTACAAACCAACAATGATTTACTCTAATCTCCTCTCAAATTCAGCAGTTTCACAGATAAAGCAAATGGACCATTTCCAGTTGCATAAGAGAATTATGACAAAGGAGCATGAGAGAACTTCACAGCCATGGTATCATCAATAGTGTGTGTGTGTGTGTGTGACTGAGTATGTGTGTGTGTGTGTGTGTGTGAGTGTGATTGAGTGTGTGATTGAGTGTGTGACTGAGTATGTGTGTGTGTGCATGAGTGTGTGTGTGTGTGTGAGTGTGTGTGACACTGAGTGAGCATTTGAGCGTGTGTGTCAGAGGGAGGGGGAGAAAGGGAGAGACGGGGAGAGACAGAGACAGGGAGAGACAGAGAGAGGGAGAGACAGAGAGAGAGAGGGGGAGAGAGATGTAGGGGGAGAGAGAGAGACAGAGAGAGGGAGGGGGAGAGACAGAGAAAGGGAGAGACAGGGAGAGGGAGAGACAGAGAGAGAGGGGGGGAGAGAGAGGGAGAGACAGAGAGAGGGAGGGGGAGAGACAGAGAGAGGGAGAGACAGGGAGAGGGAGGGGGAGAGAGGGGGGGAGGGGGAGAGACAGAGAGAGGGAGAGACAGAGAGAGGGAGGGGAGAGAGGAGAGGGAGAGACAGAGAGAGGGAGGGGGAGAGACAGAGAGATGTAGGGGGAGAGAGAGAGACAGAGAGAGGGAGGGGGAGAGACAGAGAAAGGGAGAGACAGGGAGAGGGAGAGACAGAGAGAGAGGGGGGGAGAGAGATGTAGGGGGAGAGAGAGAGAGAGGGAGGGGGAGAGACAGAGAGAGGGAGGGAGAGAGACAGAGAGAGGGAGAGACAGGGAGAGAGGGAGGAGGGGGAGAGAGGGGGAGGGGGAGAGACAGAGAGAGGGAGAGACAGAGAGAGGGAGGGGGAGAGAGAGAGACAGAGAGAGGGAGGGGGAGAGAGAGGGAGAGACAGAGAGAGGGAGGGGGAGAGACAGAGAGAGGGAGGGAGAGAGACAGAGAGAGAGACAGAGAGAGGGAGGGGGAGAGACAGAGAGAGGGAGGGGAGAGAGACAGAGAGAGAGACAGAGAGAGGGAGAGACATTGAGAGAGAGGGGGAGAGACAGAGACAGAGACAGGGAGGGGGGGAGAGACAGGGAGGGGGAGGTCTGTTTGTGTTTCTGGAGTAGGAGGGATGGACAGGTGTGTTCAGGTGTGCCTTGGCCACTCCTCTGTCTACCCACCACTGGTGGTGGCAAGTTCAGGGTTGTTGGGTCCCAGCTCCTTAACACTGATTTTCTTTTGCATCGTCCTTTTTGGGAACGGGTAGATAAATAAGAAGCCATATATTTAACTTTTTGTCCTAGCATACACGATTAGCCATTTCGCTGCACTGCTGTTGGCAGAAAGTCATTGGTGAATGAAAAGCTGGTGTAAATGTAGTTTATTTAATTCATATTCTAAGTAGGTACATACTTGTGGGTAAAAGTGACATTTAGAACTGAATTTGTAGAATTCAGTTCTAAATGTCCAGCCAGGTGGGGGGACAGGGTATCCCTCTGTTGTCACCATATTTAGGGATCAGAACAAGGTTCAGAGCACTCAGACACAGTTGCATCTGTTAACCTTAATATGCTGTTTAACTGACACTTATATTACAGAAACAACTTTTATTCTAACTAAATCATATGACTCTCAGGTCTGACAAACCCGTGTTGTTCACACTTTACAGCACATTAGTACTTTCCCCACATGCCACCTGTCACCAGCTTAATCACAACAAGGAAAGCAACAGATTTTAAGAGACGAGTCAAAATGATATAAAGTGAGATGTCATTTACTGGTTAAAAAAAGGATTAGAGCAGGGGTTAGCAACCCAAAATGTTGAAAGAGCCATATTGAACCAAAAAACAAATCTGTCTGGAGCCGCAAAAGATTGGAAGCCTTATATAGGGCTTATTATGAAGGCAACACATGCTGTAAGTGTCTATATTAGCTACATTAGCCTACTATCAAAATGATTAGTAGGCTACAAATACATAATGAGCATTCATGATGAAATGTTTATTTTCCCTGCAGCATCCTGGAGAGAATGAGGCACCACGTGACCAGCTGCTGTACGATGGCGCTTTAAGTTTAACTTCCATTATAATGAGATGTTGAAATTAAATATTTATTGTAAACATGTTTACAGCATTGGAAAACGCTTGTCATGTTTTTCCTCCTACAGAAATTATATTAAAAAATATATATTCACACCATCTTTTTCCATTTTCATATTTTTAAAAAGCTCTTGGGAGCCACTAGGGCGGCGCCAAAGAGCCGCGGGTTGCCGACCCCTGGTCATTTAGTGACATCTAGTGGTCAACAGTCACATTACAAGTAACGTCACACCCCAACATTGCATGTTGAGAAGTTATTCATGAAAATCTGCAACTCTTCTCAGCTACCAACTTGATATCAACCTGCTACTAATCTGCTCTCAAGCTCTAACCTGCTACTAACCTGGTCCCAGCCTGCTACTAACCTGCTACTAACCTCGTCCCAGCCTGCTACTAACCTGGTCCCAGCCTGCTACTAACCTGGTCCCCACCTGCTACCATGGCGGCTGTTAGGGTTCTCTCCTGGAACCAAAGCCCAAATGGTCCCTGAAGTGAATAAAAGGTTCCTTTACACTCAGTCTCACACTAAAATATTCACACAAACCTCAATAACGAGGTGGACAATTTATGTGAGGAAAGATTTTCTTGTTTGATATGAAAAGTGAGAAAATAAATAACTTAAAGCAGATATTCAACAGAAACCTTAACATTTGCTTCTCCTGGGCAACAGAAAGAGAAGCTAAATGATCTTGTAGTTCACCAAAAGGCTAAAGTGAGTGTTTGGCGGCTAAAGTGAGTGTTTGGCGGCTAAACGTGACATGACACGGAGAGGGCGTGATGGCGTATTTACAATAAACTTTGCAGGAACGTTTCACCCCAGATTGTAAAGTGTACCAACACCTTTGAGCAAGATTCTAGTTTTGCTTATTGCGAGTTGCTCTGTATTTTATGGTATTCGCAGGCTCCGTGCCCCCGGGGGCGGCAGCCCTTCCTCCCGCCAGCCCGTGTTCGGTCCCACAGCGACTCTCTGCCAGCTCGCTCGGCTTTTTTCGCGTGGTGCCGCAGCAGGAAATGGGGGAGCGGTGCTGAGTGTAGCTGCTGCCGTGTGAGGGACACCAGGACCGGGAGGGAGAACGAGCAGACGCCGTAACCGCCCGTAACCACGCCAGGTCGGTAGAACCGCTCAGCGCCGTTTCCCTCTCCGGGCTCTCGCCTCCGCCCGTCGCGGAGCTGCTTTTTCGGCTCCGGAGTCGAAAGCGAGCGTTCGAAGGCGCCACTTGGAACTTTCCCTCACCAATTCTCGCATGTTTTGGCTCTTTTCTAGCGCCAATAAAGGGCCCGACAGCAACAGGTGAAGATGAGCGACGCGACTCAGCCCAAAATCGAACTTTTTGTGAAGGTGAGCAACTTGACGAGAACGTCCAGAAAGAACGCGGGACAGGATGCGACATTTTGTGACACATTTGCGTGTGTGTTGTGCGTGCGTGTGCGCGCGAGAACTTTACTTTTTCCGGTTCCATGACTCCTAGAAAACTAAGGGTTTGTTCTAAATTCATGAATAAGAATTTAGAACAAACTCCAAACGTGTCTGAATTGATGGTACGAGACTAAAAGCGCGGAGTCATCAGACATAAAGAAGATAATCTAATCTAATGCACGTTGAGATGATGAACTAGTGACTTTAATCTATGTTTAGTATATTGGCCAGTCAGGTTAATCTCATTTGGCTGGTCCTAAAATAACCTGCAGAAATGAAGCAGCTTTCTCTGCCGGGGTTTTCATAATGGTTCCTCTGTGAACGGCCGCTCCACCTTTTCCTGTATCGTGGGTGAAAGATGCTCTTGTAACTTCTCTAAACCTTGTTTTCAGATAACCATCAGGTCAGAGAGGCTCCGTCAGACTGGTTACTGACTGTAGATAAGACCTTATTTTGCTGAAGATTAGAGACCTAACCCTTCAACTAAACATATAGAGGGAGAGAACATAAGAAATATGGCTCCCTGTGGCCATACCAGAATATTTTAAAGCTATATGGTCAATTCCTACAAAGCACCTGTAAGAATCAGATTTAGTAAATTGGTCCTTTTAGCCCACCAATCAACCAGAAATCAAAGATGCCGTAAACTCCAGTCTCTTCATTCGTCCACAGGTTTATTTAAATGTTTATGCAAATTAAATGGAGACGCAGACACCAATGTGGGAGAAGTCGACATAATCTATTCAAAGCTGTGTGAACGTGGCCCCAAATCCACTTTCACCTCTATTGAGAGCCGCGCTGCAGCCGATCCTCCAGTTCTTTCTTTGGACTGGAGGATCGGCACCATAGTGACTTCTGTCTGCACCAGTTAGCAGCTTCAGGTCAAAGAAACCCTAGAAGAATAAAACAAGGGCATGTTTTCTACCCTCCCAGGCAGGGAGTGATGGTCAGAGCATCGGCAACTGTCCCTTCTCCCAGCGCTTGTTCATGGTGTTGTGGCTGAAAGGAGTGACCTTTGACGTCACCACGGTCGACATGAAGAGGTGAGCACCATGTGACCGCCTGTGCTGCGGGTTTCTGTTGGCACGGCATGCCATGCAGTGACACAGCGGCCCGGGACACCTTTGATATGTTTCATTTCTCGCCTGATTGGTTTTGGGTTGTGTTTCTAGGAAGCCAGAGATCCTGAAGGACCTGGCGCCGGGTGCTCAGCCTCCCTTCCTGCTTTGTGGAAGCGAAGTGAAAACAGACACCAACAAAATCGAGGAGTTCCTGGAGGAAAAACTCTGCCCTCCAAAGTCATTATATATATTTTTTAATCCTTTAAACTAACGAGATCAATATAAAGTCTGTTTCTTGTTATTTGGGGCTGGTCTTACACTCTTTCCTCACCAAACAAGCCTTTGACATTTCCAGGTATCCTCGACTGGCTGCTCGGAATCCAGAGTCCAATACAGCTGGCGTGGACGTCTTCTCCAAATTCTCTGCATATATCAAGAACTCCAACCCCCAGACCAATGAAAGTAGGTGGATCGAATGTTTTATCTCACTGTCTGAGATCAGTCGTCACCAAATGAGCTTATTCTGTTCTGGTGGATTCGAGTTCATGATGTACCTGCTGATGGGACCTTTTACATGTTCAAATAAGCTGCCAGAAATGTTACGGCACCCTGTGTAGATAGCAGCTAACGGCCCTCGGTGCCCAGCAGGGGACTGTGGGGGCCACGTGAAGCCTTCAGCGTCCTGAGCACCCCGGTGCACTCCGTTCTTCCCTCCATCAGTCCCCTGATCCTTCCCCGTTCTCAACAGGCACATGAGGGTTTTATTCCCGAACCTCTGCGTCTCTTGTTCTTCAAACATACCTTTGTCATAATCTTTGGCTCATCATAGCCAAGAGTTCTGTTTTAACCTCGTTGGACCATAGGACCTGTTTCCATGGTGCACGGGGGCTTTTCCTAGATGGTGTTAGGCTCTGGCTTCATGTCAAGTGCCTGCAGAGAGTTTTGATTGTAACTGATGCTCCATAAATAAAAGCAAACTGAAATTTATGAGTGTGCACCGTCCCCAGGACCAAGTCAAACAGGGGTTCTGACTTGTTTGCCTAGAGAATCCTACGAGCACATCTCTTAGCCTCCAGAGAGCTAGCTAACCGCTAAGAGGAACCCAGGGCTGCTGATGGTTGGCTGACTGCTGGGTTAAAGTTAACCAACTTTAAGCGGCTTTTCATATTTATTTTTATGCCCTTTGGTGATCCATTTCTTTTCTACTTGTTTAATCTTTCCTATGAACTTGACATGTATCGGTGCCCAAACATTTGCATGTAGGAGAAATGTGTCTTTATAATTGTAAATGAGTAATTAATTGTGTTCAGCTTTAGAGAAAGGTCTGCTGAAGGCGCTGAAGAAGCTGGACGACTACCTTGGTACCCCGCTTCCTGACGAGGTCGACCAGAATAGCTCCGACGATATCATTTCCTCCGCTCGTCCCTTCCTGGACGGCCAGGAGCTCACTCTCGCCGACTGCAACCTGCTGCCTAAGCTGCACATTGTGAAGGTAATCTTTAAGCTTTAAGATGGGCAGCCTGCTGGGAAACAAAGGTTCTAGAGCCCAGTGGTGCTGAAGGGTCAGGGCTAGGGCTAGGGTCAGGGTTAAGGCTAGGGTCAGGGCTAGGGTTAGGGCTAGGGTTAAGGCTAGGGTTAGGGCTAGGGTTAAGGCTAGGGTTAGGGCTAGGGTTAAGGCTAGGGCTAGGGTTAAGGCTAGGGTTAGGGCTAGGGTCAGGGCTAGGGTTAGGGTTAGGGTCAGGGTTAAGGCTAGGGTCAGGGCTAGGGTTAAGGCTAGGGTTAGGGCTAGGGTTAAGGCTAGGGTTAGGGCTAGGGTTAAGGCTAGGGTCAGGGTTAGGGTTAAGGCTAGGGTTAGGGCTAGGGTCAGGGCTAGGGTTAAGGCTAGGGTCAGGGTTAGGGTTAAGGCTAGGGTCAGGGCTAGGGTTAAGGCTAGGGTCAGGGTTAAGGCTAGGGTTAGGGCTAGGGTCAGGGCTAGGGTTAAGGCTAGGGTTAGGGTTAAGGCTAGGGTTAGGGCTAGGGTTAAGGCTAGGGTTAGGGCTAGAGTTAAGGCTAGGGCTAGAGTTAAGGCTAGGGCTAGGGTTAAGGCTAGGGTTAGGGCTAGGGTTAAGGCTAGGGTTAGGGCTAGAGTTAAGGCTAGGGCTAGGGTTAAGGCTAGGGTTAGGGCTAGGGTTAAGGCTAGGGTTAAGGCTAGGGTTAGGGCTAGGGTTAAGGCTAGGGTTAGGGTTAGGCTAGGGTTAGGGTTAAGGCTAGGGTCAGGGTTAGGGTTAAGGCTAGGGTTAGGGCTAGGGTCAGGGCTAGGGTTAAGGCTAGGGTCAGGGTTAGGGTTAAGGCTAGGGTCAGGGCTAGGGTTAAGGCTAGGGTCAGGGTTAAGGCTAGGGTTAGGGCTAGGGTTAAGGCTAGGGTTAGGGCTAGAGTTAAGGCTAGGGCTAGGGTTAAGGCTAGGGTTAGGGCTAGGGTTAATGCTAGGGCTAGGGCTAGGGTTAAGGCTAGGGTTAGGGCTAGGGTTAAGGCTAGGGTTAGGGCTAGGGTTAAGGCTAGGGTTAGGGCTAGGGTTAAGGCTAGGGTTAGGGTTAAGGCTAGGGTTAGGGCTAGGGTTAGGGCTAGGGTTAAGGCTAGGGTTAGGGTCAAGCCCAGTGGTGCTGAAGGTTTTCTCCTTGCTCTTTCTCCTGCTCCCCAGGTGGTGTGTTTAAAGTACCGCAGCTTTAACATCCCTCAGTCTCTAACAAACCTTTGGAGGTACCTGAATGCTGCGTATGCCAGGGAGGAGTTCTCCTCCACCTGCCCCGTGGATGAGGAGATCCACATTGCCTACTCGTCTGTTGCTAAAGCTCTCAAGTAGGACGACAGCAGAATACAAGAGCCTGAACACAGCAGCAGAGCAGAAAGCTAAACACTCTGCAAGCTACATGTTTCATCTCCTTTTCTCCAATTCTTTTTGTTCACATCACATTTATTCCATGCCTCAGTAAAATATAATTCACTGGTATCACGTTATACTGCTGGTTGGCTTGAATGGTTTTGGTGGTGTTCCCCCTTAGAGGGATGATTGGCCTTTTGATTGGATCCCCTAACCCCTGACCTCACCTACCCCTAACCCCTGACCACACCTACCCCTATCCCTGACCTCACCTACCCCTACCCCTACCCCTGACCTCACCTACCCCTACCCCTAACCCCTGACCTCACCTACCCCTAACCCCTGACCACACCTACCCCTACCCCTGACCTCACCTACCCCTAACCCCTGACCTCACCTACCCCTACCCCTGACCTCACCTACCCCTAACCCCTGACCTCACCTACCCCTACCCCTAACCCCTGACCTCACCTACCTCTAACCCCTGACCTCACCTACCCCTACCCCTACCCCTGACCTCACCTACCCCTACCCCTGACCTCACCTACCCCTACCCCTACCCCTGACCTCACCTACCCCTACCCCTGACCTCACCTACCTCTACCCCCTGACCTCACCTACCCCTACCCCTACCCCTGACCTCACCTACCTCTAACCCCTGACCTCACCTACCCCTACCCCTGACCTCACCTACCCCTACCCCTACCCCTGACCTCACCTACCCTACCCCTACCCCTGACCTCACCTACCCCTACCCCTGACCCTCACCTACCTCTAACCCCTGACCTCACCTACCCTACCCCTGACCTCACCTACCCTACCCCTACCCTGACCTCACCTACCCCTACCCCTACCCCTGACCTCACCTACCCCTACCCTGACCTCACCTACCTCTAACCCCTGACCTCACCTACCCCTACCCCTGACCTCACCTACCCCTACCCCTACCCCTGACCTCACCTACCCCTACCCCTGACCTCACCTACCCCTACCCCTGACCTCACCTACCCCCACCCCTGACCTCACCTACCCCTACCCCTGACCTCACCTACCCCTACCCCCTGATTTGGTCGTACACGCTCGCTCTGCGCCCTTTACTTTCTCAAGTTATGTACTTTAGCCGTGGTTGCTAATTTGAAAGGGCTCTAAATTCACTCTCATCAACCTGCATTTCCTGTCCTGCGTTTACTTGTGGGAGTTTCAGGGCAAAAGCCGCCTACTAGTAGCATCAAAGCTTTTGTGCTCCCGCTCAGCTGCCGTCATCAGTTATGGATAAAAGAAGGAAAAGGGTTCTTTTAAATCTTAGAGGGTGCTGGACTGCAGAAACCCTCCATTTATCTTCAGTTGTTCTTATTGTGTCCCATGGAGGAAGGGGGCGCTTCCGCTTGGCCTCAAGAAAAGGTCCTGCTTTTGAGATGCAGGTTTACAGTTGCAGAGACAGGAAATGGCTTCAATAGACACCAGCTTCCTGTTTCTGTGCTCCGTCAGCAGCCGTGAAAGATTACTGAACAATACGCAGCGCGTATGCAAGTAACTGGGGGCTCGTCACTGCAAACTCATGCCGGTAAAGAATCCCCCTCGAAGGTGTGGAAAGGCCTGTTCTCTCACATCCCCTGTGACGTCAGATGACTCCGCCTTAGAGTTTGGGCTCCAACAGGGAGCCTGGAGATGTGATACCATTGAATCCCTTTGACTGAACATGTTACCATGAAGATTTTACAAGATGGTTTTAAAATCGGATCATTGGCAACATCTGGCGCCACCGTTAACGGACTAAAATAGAAAAAGGAACCCCAAGTGCCATTTAAACTGAGCCCAAATTACAATTTTGTACTGAGACTTTAACTTTATCAGCCAACCAGCAGTTGATTTCTCTTTCTTTTTTATTATCTGCTGATGAATTGTTCTTTGGATTAAAGCAATAATGATGTGTGTTGTGGTCTTTTTTACACGGACTCTCATCTAAAGGGGTTGTTTGTAAAAACAGGGACCATCAAACACGATCTGGTTCTTAAAATGCTACTTTTATTCCAATGTTTGTGTCGCATGAAGACAACCCAATGATCTCAGCTGTAGCTTGACCCTGGGAATTACAGGAAACCCGCTGAGACGTTCCTATTTAATCCAAAATGAACGGAGCGACACGGTCATGGAAATGGTAACGCTAGTACACAGAAGAGTTGTTGGCTGCTGATCATGTGACGTAAATTTATCCTGTAAGACGTCGACACCTCGACTAGGACGATTCTCCAGCAGGAGAACGTGGATCTGGGCTCTTCAACACTGATGGCAGAGAGGGGCTGAGGCCCCCGAGGGTCAGGCCAGCAGCAGAACCAGAGCGGCCAGCAGCCAGAGGGCCACGCGGCCCCGGCCGACGGCCGTGATGGACCCGGCGCCGTTGCACAGGTCTGTGTCGCAGCACACGTTGGTGTAGTTAAAGTAGAGGCCGGAGGCGTATTTCTGGCCGCTCACGCCACACTGGGAGGGGACGGCGCAGCTCTTCTCATACATGCTCACCTGGAGTGATCCTGTAGGTCCGGGGAGATGGGAGCAGGAACACCGGGATTAATCCAAAAGAACCTCAACTAAAACATCAGTCAGTACAGAACATGGCCGACATGAAGGAGAACCAGGACCATCAGTGAATCACAGTAAAACGTTTCTCATGAGGTCACGAATCTGTGACCACGAAGAGATGAGCTGCTGCACATTTAGCAGCTCTGGCCGCCAATTTATGGCCTCGCGTCTGAGATTAGGAGAACATTAAGTCATTTA
>NW_021821585.1:0-10000 GCF_901000725.2 Takifugu rubripes | reverse complement strand
AACCTGATGATGTAACACATCCTTTCCTCTCCTCCACTACGAGACATAGCCAAGGACGGTGACCAGTTTAGGTGACGTGGTGGTTCCAACACTGAAGCTGTGACCTGCCCGCAGGATTCATTTTCATATAAGCCCTTAATCCTGTGAAAAGGCTCCAGGCTTCATTTATTTGGGTTGAGGGAACAAAAGAACCCAGTTTGGGTTTAAAGTGTGCAGACAGACAGGAGACAATCTCCACTGGTGATCTGATCAGATGTGAAGAGCTCAAGTTAACTGATGTGTTTTGATTTGAACCCTTTGCTTTTGTGTTGAAGATTTTCATCGACTTTTTATTTGAGAAAGAACTTGATAATTAAGAGATTTCTGCACAAACCTTCTGTAACTGCTGGAGAGGCTTTGGTTCTGATAATAGCACTGAAAATGACAGATAATACAGCAGAAGCTGTGGACATTCAGACCAACGCTGATGACGGGGGTGTGGGGGGTTTATGGGCCCGTCAAGTCAATTACATACAAGAACCGGAAATTGTGTAGATGACTGGTAAAATAAGAGCACGGGCTGCTGCTCAGTTAATGGTTTGTAAATCTTTATACCCTCGAATAGTGTCGCCTTAACACTGTCTCGGGTCTCTTAAGCACTTCGGGTCAGATTCGATGGGTAGAAAAACATCTCACAGGAGCTTTAACAGTGGGAGGTTCGGAAACAACCGGAAACGGGCGCGACTACTGTCGCCAGCTTGACTCACAGATTGTTTAGCAGAAGAAGGCAGAGAAAAGGGAGCGGGTGGATCACGGGAACTAACGGGAACTAACGGGAACACGTCTGGCTGGAATTTAGGACAAACAGAGAACCGATCTGAGAAGATAAAGAAGCGGTGAGCAGATAAAGGTGCTCGTGTGTTGTTTAAAACTATTTATCCACGACGAGGGTCGTTTAAACGTGCAACATCCCAACAAGTATTTTGGAAGGAGCGGAGAAGTGTTGGGCGGTGCACTCCTGCAGCAGCAAGCAGCGTGTTTTCTCCTGTTTATAATCCAGTTCTTAGTTAGAACACCAGTAAAGTTCTGTGTTCCAACACTGGAACAATAAGCTTTAAATGGAACTGAAAGACACAGATGTTGAGTAATGGCACAGAAAGTGGGAAAGCTTTCTGGTCTTATGACCAGACCCAATGAAAGGTCAGCACTTGTTGCATAAGTCATGCAGCACATTTAGGAAATATTCAGCACGGAACCACAGCCTGACTCTGTGATGTTCAGAGAAGATGATAAAAGGGACAGTTGACCTTAGACAGTGCACAAATCCACCATTTCTGCACCCTAACCCTAACCCTAAGTGTTCTTCATCTGTCTTCCCTCATTCATGCTGGGTTCCTTCACTTTCCAGTTGGGCCTGTGCAGCTGAAGTGATGAAGACGCTCTCCAGCTTCCTCCCCAACATCTTCATCATCTTTGTTTAGTGTTCGGGGCACGCGTCTGTAGTTTGATTGCCTGCTCCCAGCCCAGCGACTCTTCCAGCCAAGTCACCGTCCAGCCGGTCGGATTAGCGACGTCATGGCAAACATGTGCCCCTATGGTAGCTTCACACATGCTGTGGTTCGTGGCATCCCAGAGACCTTTGGGAAAGTGGCAGGAGACGGCCATGAGAATGGAGAGGTGTCAGTAGACCTGGCCAAAGCTCAGCGGCAGTTCGGCTGCCTGGCAGGTGCCCTGAGGCAGAAGGTGGGTCTGCAGCTGATTGAGATCCCCCCCGACCCCGAGCTGCCAGAGAGCTGGAGGATCGAAGACCTGGCGGTCATCCAAGGTGGCACCGCTCTCATCACCAGGCCCTTCAGAGAGCAGCGGCGCAGCGAAGTAACACACACACGCACACGCACGCACGCACACACACACACGCACACACACACACGCACTCCTCTGTTCTCTACTCCAAATATTTTAGTCTGCATCAGTTACCAGTTCATTTGAGCCCTGTGGAAAGAACCCTGACCCTAACCTGACCCTAACTTAACCCTAACGGAACCCTAACCTGACCCTAACCTGACCCTAACGGAACCCTAACCTGTACCTAACGGAACCCTAACCTGACCCTAACGGAACCCTAACGGAACCCTAACGGAATCCTAACCTGTACCTAACCTGTACCTAACCTGTACCTAACCTGACCCTAACGGAATCCTAACCTGTACCTAACCTGTACCTAACCTGACCCTAACGGAACCCTAACCTGTACCTAACCTGTACCTAACCTGACCCTAACTTAACCCTAACGGAACCCTAACCTGTACCTAACCTGACCCTAACCCTCATAAGCTACTGAGGGTATTTAGGTTTAATACTTTGACTCTTGTAATCTGGTTTCATTTCTTCTGGAGGAAGGAGGAACCTTTAAAGAGCAAATCAAGGGTCTTTCTGAGGCGACTGTCTGGAGCCTTCAGACGCAGCAGATGTATTTGATGGGCTGATTGTGTCCCCCCCCCCAGGTGGAGGCGGTGAAGAGGGTGGTGTCGGAGCTGAAGCTGACAGTGGTGGAGATGGACGCCAGCTCTGGAGGGGCCACCCTGGAGGGCAGCGACATCCTCTTCACCGGGAGAGAATTCTTCGTCGGCATTTCCTCTCACACCAACCGCAGAGGGGCCGAAGTGCTGGCGGACACTTTCAGGGTGAGATTCAGCCTGGGGGGGTTCAGTTCTGGGATGAGACAGAGAGAAAGGGTTAGGGTTAGGGTTAGGGTTAACCCTAACCCTAACCCTAACCCAACATCTGCTTGAAGAGCTGTAATTAGGTCAAGCACAGAAACCAACGGGGCTGTGAACGACGGCAGGTGCTGCTCAGCTTTGTTCCATGAATCCGTTCCAATCCATCCATGATGAACATGGATTTTTCCACTTCTCCTAAGTGCTTTTTGCTGTGTGAACTCACACACAGTGTGTGTGTGCGTGTGTGTGTGTGCACGCCCGTCTGGTATGAATTAGTGGGGGCTGGGCCATGTGTGAGATGAAAGAGGCAGTGTTCACTCACTTCCTGTGTATCGTGTTTCAAAATGCTTTCCAATCATTCAGCTCAATATTTAGTGTTTCTTTAAATGCCCACGTGCACGTGCACGTGCACTTATACTTGTGTGTTGATGCACTGTGACCTTACGAGCCCTAGAAAGTCCTAAAATGCTGAACTCTTAGTCTAAAGTTTAAACGGCTGGAATGATTAACCAATAGGAGTAAAGCAATAAGAAACCCAAAACATCTTTAACATTTGTGAGTCTGAACCAAGATCTCCAGACATGTGTGGGCGTCCACCTTCAGGTGGAACCGGTGTCACTAGAGTTCACACGTCCAGAGCAGGTTTGTCCGTCTCCCGGATGTGATTCATCCAAGGCTTCCACCTTGATCCATGCAGGACTTCACCGTGTCCACGGTGCCCGTGTGCGGGGGAGCCCGCCTGAAAAACATCTGCTCCATGGGAGGTCCAGGCACCATCATCATCAGCAGCAGCAGCGGAGCCAAGAAAACACTGCGGGTGAGTTGTGTGTTGACCTCATCTGTCTCATGAATCAGCCGTGTGAACAGGCAGCAGCCTCTCCTGGACGTCCCTGTCACGGCCCTCTGGGTGGGGGTGGAGCACGCTTCATGGCAATTTCCCTTCCAGATGATGGAGCAGCTGACAGATCACCACTACCAAGTGCTGAGTGTTCCAGAGGAATCGGCAGCAAACTGCATTTACATCAAGGGACCCTCCAGTCGGGACTTCCTGCTCCACCGACCCGCGGAGGAATGTCCCGACAGCGTCGCGGTGAGTGCCAGGACAGCTGGAACGCGTGTTCTCACCGGTGCCCAGCAGGTGGCGACATTCCCACGCAACAGTAGCAGAAAGATGCTCATAATTAAAGTCAAACCTGAGAAACGTTAATATAACGTGCTTGGATCTGAAAATAAGCCAACAGCTGCAGCAGTTGTGTTTTTGTCAGTTCCAAAATATCAACTCTTCGGATCTTTTAACGCAGCCTGCGTGTACATGTTGCACGAGTGACGTCTTGTGTATCCTGTCTGCAGGTCCTCCAAAAGCTACAGGACTACACCTTCCTCCCTACAGCCTGCAGCGAGGCCTCCAAACTGGGGGCACCTCTGTCCTCCCTCTGCCTCCTCATCAACAGAAAACACACGTCTCTCTAACACTCGTCAGTGTAACATGAACACCTCCAGCCCTGCCCCCAGTTTAATCCACCACGATGAGTCTGTCCACTTTTTGATAGAAATAGAGCTGATTTTTTTTTTTTTTTTTATAGCACAGGTTTGAGTTTCAAACTGCTAAATTTGAACCTTTTCACAAGTGAGATAAATGACTTTTAAACACGTACGCATCTACAGCGTCCATCACTGGGTAGAAGCTCCTCTGAAGTTTATGGCCTTCGAGGAGACTGAAGTCGTTTTCCTTTAGTTGGAGGAAACCTGTGGTGCTGTTAACGAACGCTGGGGATTCTGGGGATTTTAGCGGTTTCCTTATTGGACCCGAGTCCAGAATCAAGGTTACCAGAAAATGGTTTGACCAATAAAAGCCTAACATTAAACCTGCTCGTGTGGAGTTGGTGGACAATAATTCAAGTGCGATGCATCAAAAAAGTACACATTACATCCAAGGAAATTGTCCAAATTTATTTGTTAGAAAGCAAACGCGTTTAACGGTTGGACTTGGCAACTCTCTCCAACTCGTCCTTCTTCTTGATCGCGTAAGAGTTAGATGAGCCCTGCAGGAAAAAACCCAGAACACTTAGATGTGGTCGGAGCGCACGGAGCAGCAGGAATACCTGGGGGGTCTGACGCTCACCTTGGCTGCATTGATCAGCTCATCGGCCAGACACTCTGCAATCGTCTTGATGTTCCTGAACGCAGCTTCTCGTGCTCCTGTGCACAGCAGCCAGATGGCCTAAAGAAGCCAGAGGGTTGGGTCAAGGCAAGTACAAGGGGACCCCCTCCCTATCTAAAGTGTTTCTGAGCTGGTGGTTGACTGGGCCACAACAGACTACAGCCAATGAATAAGCAAAGAGGTTTCCTCTGCGAGCGCTCTAGCACACCAGGACAATGGAGCGTGTCCAGGCGTGACTCTAGCCTCGCTTGGCAGACAGCAGTAAAAACCTGAGTTTTACATATATGATCCACTCGATCTGGCAGCCCATAATGCTGCACGCTGCTCGTCACTGGTTTCAGGCCATGAATCATTCAGAAAACTAAAGTACATTTTATATGCAGAAATGTAAATGACACCATTATTGTGAAAGATTCTGTGGAGCTCGAGTGGTGCACGGGACAGATTTCTTACTCTAAAATAGGTTTTATTGAAATAATGGAAACCAACACGTCACTAAACAAGTGTTGATAAGAACAGATGGAGGAATTGAAGAGAAATGAGACATTATTTCAGCCTGTGGGACATCAGGTAGGGGACGTAAAGATCTAACACTAACAAGAGCCAAAGTCCTATAAATGGATATAAATCAAATCTTCGTGTAAAGTTGTACCTGGTTGACTCTCCGGAGGGGGGACACATCCACAGCCTGCCTCCTGACCGTACCTGCACGACCAATACGGGTGGAATCCTCACGGGGCCCGCTGTTGATGATGGCATTGACCAAGACCTGGAGGGGATTCTGGTAACAAAAAGCAATTTATCACATGACAACACCTGGAAATTCCACATAAAGCCCCCCCAACCACAAAAGATCTAGGACATGTAGTGCATCAATGTGATGCAGTCATGCTCAAAAAGTGCTTCAATATTCATGATGCCATCAACAGAAGAACAAACCCACCAATTTCAACCTTCTCTAGAACCACCAGCGGTTCAATCCCCTATTGGAAGCGATTTGGGAGCAGGAACCCACCTCTCCAGTCAGCAGATGGATGATCTCGAAGGCGTGCTTGACAATGCGTACAGTCATCAGTTTCTTGCCGTTGTTGCGGCCGTGCATCATCATGGAGTTGGTCAGACGCTCCACGATGGGACACTGGGCCTTGCGGAAGCGTTTGGCAGCATAACGTCCTGCAGAGTGTGGCAGGTACTTGGCGTATTTCTCCTTCACAGCAATGTAATCCTGTAGAGAACGTGGATAACTTATTGGGCGTCCTTGCAAAAACAAAAGCAGCTTTTCAGCACATTATAAGTTTAAAAACTTAGTGTATCTGAGCTGGTGGTTGACGGGACTACGGCAGGATCCAGTCAACGAATAAGCAAAGACATTTTCTCTGCGAGGTCTATAGCACACCGGGCCAACAGAGTAATGTCCAGGAGTGACTCTTGCCTCACGCCTGCAGAAAAGTCCTTCTCGTTAGCTGCTCACCTGCAGGGAGATGTCATTAATCTGGACATCATCGGTGCTCCATTTGCCAAAGAGCTTAATCTCAGGGGTCTCAGCCACGGCCGTGGTATTGTCCCAGTCAGTCACTGGGAATTGAAATAAAAGCATATCGAATGAGCCACTGAACTGAGCCAGAGGAATAGAAAACAGAAGCGCAGTTACACAGCAGGCCCGACGTAAAGCCTGCTCCACTGCACGTAGCATTAGCCACCGTTAGCAACAGCGAAGCCCAAATGACAAATGCGGACGGAAGAGAGTGTAACTATTGGGGATAACATATTCCATTGAGTTAAACTAAAACTAAATAATGAGAACGTAAGCTCAATTTTGTCAAGTTTTAAATGGATTGGGCGCTCGAAGTACGTGGCTAATCGACACGCCGCATCCACATGCGTTAGCAAGCTAGCGACATGTTAACTTGTGCTCGTAACGACAGAATACACCCAACTAGCGAAACATTATGGTCAAGAGGGGACATGTTTCTAGCAATCATAGTACAAGGGAAGTCTTCGCGACAACATTTCTCCAAGAATATTGTATTTCAACACATTTTGGATGGACAAATATGCCTTTTTTTCACTCACTGCTGTCTGCCGTTCTGTACCACACTTCTCAGAGACGGAAAAGGGCTTTTTCGGGGCGCCGCTTGCAGATATCCGGTAACGTGGGACGTCATTTCCGCTGCGCAAGTGATGTAGGGAATTGGAGTCTGATGTAACATTATTTAGCTAATCTGATTTAGTAAACGTAAGAACCAAACAATAAACTTCACTCTATGATATCTATGAAATACTTTGTAGAAAGAAAATGACTTGAAACCATATCAGGCAAAAATTCTATTTAGAAAATGTTATTAGATTTTATTTTCCCGCAAATAAAAGGACAGTAGAATAAATAAGAAGGTCAAAAATGTATTTTATTGAGAAATTGACTATACCCAACACATATTTCAGTGGCATTTATAATACTTTAGACATTTTCTGAGTAGAAGATTTGGTTTTAAAACGATCTAGGGAAAAATCCCACAATGTTCCTTCATTTAATGATAATACAAACTTTAAAAATAACTCTCGACAATCTCAACACAGATGAAATCCCTTAAATCCCAATACTATGCAATTAGAGAAATTAATTTAAACTGAAAAATATAAAAAATACAATGCATCAGTATTAAAGTAATGCCTCTAATTTTTAAGTTAAAATCATTCCATTGTCGACATCATCTCTGGTTACGCACTGTGCAATTGATATTTTACTTTAAAAACGGATTCCCTTGTTATTTATGTCTTGTTTCATGACAATTCCTTTGTTTCTTTTAAGAAATATACTATAAATAGCAGACAACCATGAAAACACAGGAAATATAACCTTTTCACCTCATGAAAGGGCAACCAGCACAAATGTAATTTAAATGAGAGTCTGTTTAATGACAACACTAATTAAGTGTTGTAGAGAACTGCCTTAATTACTTGAGCTATTCTTGCAAAAACAGCTGTGTGATGACGGGTTGAAACAAGCAGGGCCACCAATGCCCCGTATATCTAAGCACAAGGGAGGTAAAAACGGCACATCATGGCCCGAAGAGCTGGCGAACGCTAACAATCAGCTGTGCACGCTTCCTCCGTTCCTCCCACATCAACACCAATGACGGTAGAACAAAGCACTTCGGTATGGGAGGTGAAACACTGAGGCATGTTGGGAAGAATTAAGGCCTAATCTATGACAGCTTTAAAGCCCTGCGTAATAATGATCAGGAGGGTAATATTTATGATCATAAAACAGAGACAAAACACAAACATGATCATGCAGATATAAATGGTAGAGTAAAAGATAAATAACTGCTTCATAGGAGGCGCAGGGCAGCGAGTCTGCAGGGCGACACTCAGGCACTGTTGTGTTGTTTGATACGTCCAGGAGAACTAATAAGCACAATAATGGAAACGCTATTCTCACTGTTGTTGGGGTCTGAATTCAAATCCATATATTTCTTATTCAAAAATAATAATTCAAGGAGGATACGGCCAATTTGTATGTAATAGATGTGGCCTAGTTGGTGAAGCGCACATTTAAGAAAACATTTAAGAGGAAAGGAGCTGGGAGTCTATTTATATTACCGCAATATCTGACCTCTGACCTCTCGTAATCCATCCATACGCTTAATGTACACAAACTGTACAAAACTCAGAGTGAACATTTATCATCCAATTTTTCTCATCACTGCAGGGGTCTGTCAGCGAATTCCTTGGGACATCTAAAGAAATCCATATCTTTGCTTAATGGTTGTATTCAGACGTTAAATTGCTTAAGAAAGTATAAGGTGCTGATGAAAACAGAGCAACTAGTTAGCATTCCTCGGGAGCATCTTTATGCTAACTGTCAGAAAAGTGGGTGTTGCTGTATCATAAAAAAGTACACAACTCTTCAAACAAAAAATATTCTCTGATCTACAAAAACAGAAAGAACAATGAAAATAAAAGCTGAGCTCCCAATTTTGAAAATGACAGCACGTCCTGAAGAGGTTTCCACCCTTTACACCAGGCAGGGTGAATCTGTGTGTGTGCTATAAAAGAGCTCATTTTATTCCAGCCACTTCTCCATGCACGTGTGAAACACTGTCTCATTCGAGTGCCAGAACACGTGCTGGACCCCAGGAACAGAACAGATGATTAGATCCCCACGAGCCGCCAGCGTCTTCAAACCGAAAACATCTCTCAAAAACAACTAAGACACAAAGAAGAAGAAGATTTAAACTTTTTTACATGCTTCACTGTTACTTTAAGCTAGAATTGATGCTAGATTGATGATCTAGTGACACAGTTTCAGTTCTCTGTTTGCTTATCTGACTGCTTCGAATTAATCGTCTGCTTCCTCATAGAAGCAACATGCTGTGATCACAACGCAAATGTGTTGTAAATGTCGTTCTTTTAAGGTCAACTTACGTCTTGTTCCTGCATCTCTATGACGGTCTCGTTGTTGTCATAAAACCCAAACTGGCTAAAGTCACAAGAAGAAGAGGAAACGTCACGTGAGCATCACAAGTCGGGTGATGAGTCCCAGCAACAAACTGTCACAAGTGTTTCATGATAGAAGAAGAAGAGCATAATAATATCGTTCCCTCTGGTGCACGGCAGTGTCTCCAGTTCACCGATATTACAACCACAAGCACGCGCACGTGCACACACAATGACCTCTGTTCTGATTCTCAGCTTTACTGTATACTGTTATAAAACTGTGGGGTCCCAATAAGAAAGAATCTTGTGACGTCAACATGTGCGTGAGGAGAGCGGAAGGTGGCCTCACCTTGACTGCCAGGGCGTTATCACGCCGTCATCAGGACCACCTATCAACACCAGTTTCTTGATCTTGAGGAAGTTTTTCTTCCACTCTGAAATTGAGGTGTGAAAGTGGCCACACTAAGCTACACACGAGCAACTACAGCTCAGCACAATACTGATGTTTGCACTTTTTAGAGCTTTTAAGAGGTTTTGCTTTTGTTATTAAGCTAACGTGCTCACCTGTTGCATTTGGATTGGCTCTTTCGCTGTTCAGAAGAGCCAAATAATCACTGCTGTTCACGTACAGGTCTCTGTGATGAGGGTCTGTGAGAGGAGGAGGGAGAGGAGAAGCTTTACTTGCATTCCAACATCAAAA
>NW_021821584.1:0-53563 GCF_901000725.2 Takifugu rubripes | reverse complement strand
TTACCTAAAAACTGATGTTTTGATTTGTGTTTTTTTTTTTTTTAGTCTGCCTAATATCCAATAATTAAAAATAAATGAGACAAGAGCCACTTGGTGATCTGTGCCGACGCTGCAGCGGAGAAGAGATGCATCCGCATGAAAGAGTAAAGTCCACTTTGGTTCCCTGCATCCACCGTCCGGAGGAGTTGAGACTGCAGCAGTTGCGCCTCCTCCTCCTCTTCCTCCTCCTCTTCCTCCTCCTCTTATAGAGTCCCGCCTGTCAATCAAAATTCCTCGCCGACTCGCTGCTTGGCGACGGTTGTTAAGACTTACGTAATTAATCATCTTCTAGCGCAGAATTTGGCTTCACATGCGGAGATACGGCACGAACGAGGGTGGGGGCAGATCACGATCCTACCCCCGTCCTCTCCCACCCTGATGCCCCGCGTCCCCGCAGCCACTTGACTCACGAAGCAGGCAGTTCATAGCCTGGTGGGACAGAATGATGATGACGATGATGAAGAGTTTATTCCCCTAATTCAGTGTTAGGAAAATAAACGTGTGGAAAAATCAACCAAGGAGAAATCCTATTTTGGAGAAATAGGATGAAATATCAAAGTATCAAGGACTTCAAGTAAGAATCCTGAAAAAAAGCAACCTCTAATACAACAGTTCGTTAAGATGTTTCCACTTTGAAGGAAGGCAGTGTGTCTGGACCCTGTCTTATTTTTTCCTGCCAGGGCTTCCCCCTCCACTGTTTCAAGAAAAGAAAAGCTGAATTGTCTCAATTTTGGAGCGCGAGGCTGACTGTGGGTAAGCCATGGCGTACCAACAGGCTGAGATTAGGGAAACTTCAGATAACATTCTCTCTCCCCTTGGATGCTCCTGGAGCTTTTCTGCTCCGTCATTGGTTGACTTTACTTTTAGTTTAGTATCAAATAACGGAATACTAACATCTGAGGCTGGGTCCATAATTACTCCGTCTCCTATATAGTTCATTAACCAGGGAGTTCACCATTTTGTGGGGCTGTATCAATGTTAAGTGAGCATCGCTGCATTCAATGTATCCCATAATGCGTTGAGAAAAGTAGTGCCCAACCTGTTGGTGGAGGACTCAAAACTGTAACAGAGTGTCTTATTTTATATAAGAAGATTATAACACGCTGATGTCAGACTTGTTTAAATCAAGCCGTGACCAGGGCCGTGAACACGCTGCGTTATTGCTCGGCTGTGCAGTTTTTATTGCTAATTATCTCTGCAATATCTGCATTATGGTAATAGCAGAGAGCAGAGATCCGCAAATAAAGAGAACTCTATAAATTCTACAAATACCAGAGATCTGGAGGAGTCCTGAAGCAAGCAAGGAGATGGATGTCAGGTTAATAAACAAATCTAGTTTCCACTTCCCGCTTCCAAATTGTTGCTTCATCACCGTTGGACACAACTTGACACGATCCACAGAAGACGTCTGGCACACAACTGTTGAAAGACCTTGACACTCAGACGTACAGTAACACACAACGTTCACACCACCTGAGAAATACAACAGCCCTGGGAGCTGCGGAACCAAAGGGGTTGCTTCGAGATGGCGCTTAAGGTTTACTTCAAATAGTCGGACGAGTCTTTCGAGCCAATGGCTGAATCATGTTAATAAAAGAAATTTGGCCCTGGTGACTCACATTCTAAAATATCCTTGCATAATTCCAAGGTTTTCTTGGACGCCACTGTCTCGTTACGCACTTTCTTTGAAGGACTGTTTGGTGTAAAATATGTCAGCTCCGGGAAACCGAAAATCGCACTTTAAATCAAATAAGCTTTCGTTTATTGGATAACAGCTAGTAATAGCTCAGTCTGTTAATCTGACCAAAGGCCAACATTTGACTTGGTTTAGTTCAACTTCCTGACTGTGCAATATTCGGGGAACCCAGGCTTGTTAATTAGACTATTGTTGTGGCAGAAAGAAGGTCGGACGCAGTTGAAATGACAAGATACTGAACTAATGATGCATTTGTGCATGACGCAATCGGGAAAACAGAATAAGTCACACCTAAATATTTAACAAAGGTATAGAAATTTATGGCACTAGGGTACTGGGTTTGAGAAGCGGAGGGTCCGGACAAAATTTGAGAGGGTTTCTGGTAGTAGAAAGCGGTGCCAGGAAACCTTCAGAGTGCTGCCAAAGTACCCCTGAACAAGGTACCAACCCCCCCTAATTTATCACATAGGACCCTGGAAGAGCTGGCGAATCCCTCAGCGGTGCCCCCGGTTCATATGCAGCTGATGGGCTCCAGTACCCTCCCCAACACCCCAAAAGGGATGAAGCGAAAATGAAGGAAAATAAAAAAAAGATTCTGCACGCGCGGCAACCGAGAGGACACCAGGGGAGCCACGGAGGTGTGGAAAACAGCCAAGCTGATTCCAGCAGGGCTCAGAATGTGCCAAGACGTATCCAGAACAATCAGATGCCGGAAGCTGCCTGAAAGCTTTGTCTCCAGGATACAGCGTGTTTGCTGTTAGACTTGCAGTTGTCATATAAAACGGCTCGCGTACTTTGGCTCGCGTCAGGCATTGCATCAAAATGAGATAAGCCGTGTTTGACTTGTGCTGGTCTCAGAAGTTTATGTGTAGAGCCTGTGGGTGGGATGTGTTGACTTGTAAATTCAACACAAGGGAATATTTGGTGGGTGATATTCTGCTGGACACCGTATCGGCATCAAAAGTGCACGATGTTATTGTCACGCAGGGCACGAAATCCCGGACTGCCGGGCATTTATTTGTTGTCAGCTGGCGTCCTGAGTTGAAAGATGAACAGAGGAAATCTGGTTTATTTCTTTTTTGGCTCGCTGAAAGGTGGAATGGCAAGAGCTGCCTGCCGGCCATGCGGAGCCGGGGCCAAATCCGGTAGACGAGATCCTGTTCCCGGATATATATTTGAACATCGAAAAACAAGCAAAGCTTCTCTAAAATATAAGGTCTGAGTGTAATCTTCAAATAAATATTATATGCCCATGACAAGAAATGGCTCCAAGTGTTTCTTTAAATACTGACTCATACGCACCTATATTTAGAGGGTTATGTAAGAACAATCATCTTTTCATCCTCCTCTTTAACAATTCCATTTTCACGTCTTAGATGTGATCATTTGCTAATAGCTTCCAGATTCCAGTTTTCCTACACGTGTGCCGAAGCTACAGGATGTGTAGTGTTGCAGCAGAGGTGACGGACAAGGAAGAGTCATAGATTTGAGCGTGACGACAGCTATGGGCATCACAGCGCTGTAGTTTTAAGGAAGGACTTCGGCTGAATAACAAGGGAACAGGGTGAAGATGCAAAGCGAAACAAATTGCATGCACTGAATGGTGTGTGAGAGAGGGCAGGGTGATCTTTTCAGTGAGGAGGAGGAGGAGGAGGAGGAGGAGGAGGAGCCTTGGGTCCCTGGGTACAGAAGGTGCTGCAGCAGAGCTCAAACTACTGGACACATAAAGTTGTTGTAGCAGATGAACAAATAATAACCTGAAGGTAACAAATTACCCCAAATTCCTTTTGTTATCATTTTTCATCATTTTCCTTCCTAATAAAAACAAACACACGTACAGTTCAATTGTTAAAAAGGGAATAAAAAGCGACGATGATGCTAAAACAACTGGTTTGGGAATTCTTCCAAACTCCCGGTTCAGGTAATATTTCAGTTTCATTTTAGATGGTATAAAAACTATACAACCCAACAAACCTGGTCTTGGAAGCCCACGTTTACCTAAAAAGGTTGTTACTCACCTTGTGTCCTTGTAAAGGCGGCTTTAAATGAAACGTGTTCCAACAGAAATTTAAAGAGGACAGAATGACCTTCGTTCCAAACATCCAGGAAGGAGAAATAGTAAAATATATTGACTGATGATTTCTTTGAAAGCCCATGACTGAATGCAACCACAAGTCTGGAGGCAACAGTGGCATCGGTGGTCAATAATGTGTAGGATAAAAACCTCAGGTGCACCACTAGTGGGACGTTTGATCCGTATGGACTCTAGACTGTGGCATCCTACAAATGGTTTCTGAAAACTTTATTATTAACGATTATTTCCCCCCACAATATCTGCTAAACCTGATCTCAGTATCCAAAATATGACAAGATTTATTTCAGCGCTGTTTTCTTTGGGCGGTTTATTGCAGCAGTAAAAGATTAACAAGCAGAGCTGAGCTGCAAGATCAAAACCGATGAGGGAAAGATGAAGAGTGAGACATCCGCCGTAGTGTCTGATGTGGTGCTCTGATACATGTGCTGTTACGTCTCTGGCATGATCCTAACTAAAGGCAGAATTATTGTGGGAAACACAAAATTGTTTGGAGAGGAAATACATCAGGCCATAAAAACAAAGGAATTCGCTAATGGCGTTGGCTGATCTGGAGATCCGACCTTTGCCAGTAAAAGTTAGGATCTTTGGTAAAACAGGTGCTTATAGGGTTCTTTTGTTGGCAGGTACAGGTCTTGGGCAGTATTTGGAAGTCACTTACCTCTGCCCACTACCTTTGGACTAAAAAAGCACTCAGAGAGCTCAGGCAAACACCAAGCAGGTACTTGGAGAAAGATCTGGCTTGTCTTCCTTCAATGGAGGTTGGTGGATTTAAAAAGAACTGTTTACCAGGACCTGGAATACGATATATACTATATAACATGGTAAAAGCTGTATGATCAAAGGCCCTTTGCTTTGATCTATGGAATACCAAACTAGAATATCAAAGAGTCCTTCTGGAATCTGGCTCCTCACCAAAATGTAATCATCTGGTCCTTGACCCATTGTCAACATTCAATGATAATTTAAAATCCGTTCGTAACTTCAAATTATTTTGCGAAAAAATTAGACGAACTCCAGCTGTCACGTGACCTCGCTCGGCAGCGGTAATTAATAGAGAACACTAACAAATCTCAGTAAAAGCAGATTCACTGCGAGCATGTTTACTTTGACTGAGGCCATAAACACAAGCAGGGATCAGGCTTATGGGAGTTCACTAGTTCATTATTGCACGTGCCCCGTGATGGGTGTGCTGGTCTTTTTTAGATTTAACGTCCTCACGAGGGAAAGGCAAGACTCGACCCTCGGTGTCCTTCCAAAAATGCTTTACAGTATAATTTACAGGAAATGTCAGGGCCCTGGAAACACTATATTTGAAATGTAGCTTTTGGTGAAGTGGAAAATTGCCAGATAAGTGAATTCTGCTCTATTCTAACCGCCCCCCCCCCCCTAAAATAAGTGACACATTTACTGCGTTCATATGTTGCCGGGGCACTTTGCATGGATTGGACGCAGTCTTCCTTCTGTCAGGGTGACTGACAGCGTTTTGTTGGAGATCAAACGTTGGATCAGTCATAATGCGCGGGTGTGGCTACTCTCGAGATCCTTTTATTTGCAAGTATAAACATGTCATTCTTTACTGGTGAGATCACCGCAGGGAGTGCTCCCAAAATGACACAGATGAGGAATGCGCGGGCTCACCAGCATATCGGTTTGGTGTGTGACTGCGTGTCTGCTCCAGGGAAGGGTTCTTTCATCCAGGAGAGGACACCTGCTGTGAGAGATACACGCTCACACATGCGTCAGACACCAGAAGACCCCTGAAAGTTCACCCAAGTCTGAGGAGAGTGGAGACAAGTCAGATAGCTGAACATCAGCACTGGAGGTCAGACACAGCATCGTATCCCTACTGCCCCGGGAAGAGGGGAACCTCTTTCCATTACGAAGAAACTATTGTCCAAAAATGATTTTCTCACTGTCACGACAGCATAGTATGAAAATTTGTTTTAAAAAAGGTTCTTAAGAGTCAGCAAACACTGTCATGTATGTATAACAAACGCAACTTTTTGGAAGCTTAATTGTCAGATCACCACAGTCTTTTTTTTATTTCACACCAGATTGCATCTGAAATTACATAAATTAGACGATTAAACTGAAGCAGATGTAGCGAGCAGGAAGTTTACGCTTTAACTAATGTGGATGTGTGTGTGAACAGTAGTAGCATCTGTGTGTCTGGCAGCGAAAGCGGTTGCACCCAGTTGATGTAATGGTTCTGTATTTGGAGTAATGCTCACAGGCACATGTGTAGCCATACGTCTATACAATACACAGAATAAATAATATCTACACATGACCGTCAGGGCTGTCGAATGAAGCAATGGGAGTTGATGACAGAACAATTTGGGACATCACAAGTCGTATTTCACAGCATTTGACTCTCTACTGCAAAACAAACCAAGTCTTCAGGGTGTAATGCCGGGTGGCAACATGGCAATCCCCTTTTACCGTGAACAATATACGCGCCCTCGCGATTGTCAGCCATAACAGAGCTGCGTGTGTGTCACTGGGTGCCAGATCAGGCAGAAACTTACACCATGCCGCTTAAACGACACTGTAATTGTCTCTAGCAGCAGTTAGCTGAAATGATGCAGCTCAGTGTGCGGCGGCGCTGGCGTCACGAGGGAGGAGGGCCCCACTGCTTGGCTGGAACAGTCTCAGTTTTCCATCCAGGGTCCCGGTCATCAGCTGGGAGAAAGAGGGAAAAAAGTGGGAAAAAAAAGTCACATTCGCGCTCAGATGATATTTCCCAGGCATTGCTTGCACATGACCTCCTCTTCCCTTTGGATTTCGAAGCTTTAGTTGCATAACAGCAACCAAGACTCCCACTACAAGGTCACCATTCAAATTGTGGAGCGCCCGCACCTCGACAGAGCCAGCACATTGCAAACTCATTAAAAATCGTGCATGTGCAAACACTTGCTCTATCAATATGGGATGCGGCGCAGAAGGGGAGGATTATCTCATCTCCAGTGAACAGCGGAGCAGATTGGAGGCAACATTACTTCAGAGCTCTGGCAGCCAATCACAGAAGAGAGCAATAGGAACCGTCAAACAAATGAGGCTTTAAATACATATTCATATCTGCAGCTGCTCCAAAGAGTCCCGCTAAGACCCCATATTAAGTCAAAATGAAATAATGGCAGCAGGCCCTGCAAGTTCCCTGAACCAGGTTCATGTGGCTGGTCACCTTGACAGTAACATGAACCTGAGAACTTTAAATCATTGGAAGTTTCAGTAAAAAGCTTGATAAAATAAGGCTTCCTGTGCTTCCTGTGCGGATCAACTAAAAGTGGAGGATAGTATGTTGGTATTCAAGGTTACTAACTGGCAGACTGCATGTTGCTGGCTTGCTTTGGGGGACAACTTCTAGAATTAATGACTAATGTTAAGAGCAAAATAACACCTGTTTATTACAGTAATTGGGATCTGTTTAACTGGAGCAGTTCTAGTTAATAGCATCAATGAAAGTGGTGTCCTGCGTAACCTCGAGCGTGTTTTCACCGTTACGTTGTGGCTGTTGTCCAATTGATGATGCTGTCTCTTTGTCTGATTGTGTTTCTTTTACCTATAGATGTCCCCCCCCCCCCCCGCATCAATAAGCCCTCTTGGCTGCAACATGAAACAAAAGTCCAACAAATCGCTAACAAAATAAGAGTGTTTGAATTTCAGCTTCTCCTGGACACATCAACGTTGGTTTTATGGACAGCAGAAATCTCTTTGACAACAGCAAGCAAACATATTTCAAGGAGAAACAATCTTTCACACCAGAAAGCAGAGCGGCTGAGTCGGGGAAAGGAGTCTGAAATGATAAGTCAAAAACCGTTTAGACTCCTCAGGATGCCGGTCTTTATTTATTGTGATACACTGAAGTTCAATAATCTACAGCATATTTGGAAGCTTCAGAATCAAATGGCTCAATCGTAATGTTTTGGCTTGGTGGCCAATATCATTTCAACATGTTTCCAATTCTCAGGAGTCTTTTTCCACCAACATTACCAAGAACCAGGAATTCATTACTCTCAAAGATCCGGGTAATCTGCGTGGTTTCAACCGCACCTCAAAGTTCATAATAATTTATCCAAATTAGGCTGCCGACGTAATGGAGTAGCGCGACTGCTTGTGGTGCTTCAGCTTCTTGCGATCCTGTTTAGCATTCTTCAACTTTTCACAGATTTTTGTGTGTTCCAGTGGTTTTTGAAGGTTTTGGGTAAATGACAAATTTGCTGCTGTGGAAAACGTCTCGCTCCACTATGACCTCTCGTTTCAGTCCAGCTGTCTCGGCACAGCCTCCGAGGTGTAAAAGACACGATTTAAAAGTCAAAAACGGTCAGAGAGCAGCTCGATTAGCAACCATAACTCATATGAGATATAGCTTCCGTGTTACACTGGGCTCTTCAAATTATGCAGCTGCTCCCATACTTTGCCTAGTTTTTGACTTGGTTTACATTGGATAAAGCCATAATTCACTGGCCCAATATGTTGGAAATTGACACAAATCAAAAGTTCAAAGGAAGCGCGGTAAATTATGTGCTGTCAATTCTCGAGGTCAGACGGTTCTTTCACATTCTGGAGCTCTGGAATACACCAAATGTCTGTCAACGCAGATCCACAGGAACAATAGCCGAAGCTTTGGAAGATATGAGGAGCGATGTGCTTCAACTCCAGAAGATATAATTAATCACTCACGTTCTTTGAGCAGAGTCAGAGAAAAATGCAAATATTTCAGGATGTTCGCTCTGTACGTACAAAGAGAGGAAGGAAGATCTACAGGAGCGATGGGAAAGGAGCAGATGGCCACAAGGGACGCTTATTTGATGAGTTTACAAGCACACAGACTCTCAGTTCATGCTAAGATGATTGGTGGTGACTTCTATGATTCCATGGAGATCGTTTTATCCTCACTCACGTTTATGCACTCGCAGACTCAAAGTCAACCTTGAATTTTTAATCCTAAACCTCAATTATATGTATAATATAGCTACATTCATTTTGTTTTACTTCAACTACTGTCCATTTGTAAGACAGCAATGGAAGATAAAGCTTGGCTGCGTTTACCTGTGTCAGAGGTCAATATTAAAACTGGGGAGAGACTTTTTTAAACAATAACAACTAATGCACCAGCTCCCAGAGTGTTGATGCTAACGATGCTAACGATATCCCCTTCCTTGAGCAAAGTAAAGCTGCTGCCTTTGCCCCGTCTCCTGCTGTCTACAGATATATGGTGTGTCATGTATAGAACCTTGGACAGGCTCATCTGGGTAAATGCAGAGATGCACATGGACAGATTTACAGTATGGACAGAATTAACTTAAGCTGTCATTGTTTTCCAAAACAAAGAGGAAGGACAGTCTCTGCTCCTAGTCCACTACTTGTCCTGTCCATGTCTAAGCTTCATTAAATGCAATTATCATATAATATCGTCACATGATCGCATGACCACTTAACAGCAGGCGCCCCAACTCAGTGTCAGCCATTCGTCTCCCTCCTGTCCCTGACATGCGTTGCTGAATAACGGGCAGAAAATAAGTGCCGACAACCAAAATCTAAACAGTTCATCTGCGGTGTCCATGGGGACGAGTGTGGAGTGTGAGCAAAGACAGCCATCCAGCCGTTAGAGGCCAGCGTGACAACAAAAATATACAGTAGTGCTGGGGTGGGTTTTTGGGTGGATGTGGCTCGAGCATGCTGTAACACCTGCAGGTCCTCCAGAGGAGAGGGCTCGCTGAGGCACAGCTTTCTTCCCCAAGTTTGAGGTGGATTTCTGGGTGCAGGACGGTTCTGTGCCAGTCCTGAAGCTCGGTGTGAAGTGCGTTAGACAAATCACAATTAAAAACTGTGTAAAGAGAATCTTTTTCAGCCTGTAGAAGGTCACGGTTTCTCGTTCTTTAGCATTGGTCGATCCCAGAGCCATCGGAGTGACATTATCCCAGATATTCACACTCTGGACACCGTGGTATCCTGGGAGTATTTCAAGTACCAGAACCTTTTCAAGTACAATAGGGAGAGGAAGAGAAGGCCAAATGAAATACAACACACGCTCCGGCTTCTTCCAAGAAGAAGTAAGTCTCTCAGTGGAAGACTTACAGAAGTGGTGAGGACAAGGAGGAGGTGAAGAATCAGAAAGAAAAAAACAGAGGGAGAGATTTGTTGGAACCAAAGAATGAAATGACAGAGTTACTGAACTCAGACAACAGCTCTACAAGGGAGAACAAGAAACCAAAGAGGAAAAGCAGAACAAAAAAAAAGGAATATATGAAGAACAGGACAAAAGGTGCTGATGTCAGAAAAGAAAGATGATGAGAGTCGATGAAAAAGATCAGGACAGGAGGAACTTCTGGAGAAACAGTGAGATGAAGAACCCAGAGGGGCCAAAGAGACATGGGAGCTGAAGGAAGAGCAGAAAATAGGAGAAAGTTTTGAAGAATAAAGATGAATAAAGATACTGCTTGTACACTTGAAACTGTAAGTCCACCTCGTTCCTTTAACTCACGGTGCCAAAGCACCTGGTATGTCACTCCCGAAGGGTCGTAGGTCATTTATTGGGGTCTATTGTCACAAAAAGGGGTGCGGATAGAGCGGTAGCATTTTCTAAGCTAACATGTCAGCGTCTCTGAGCCAATTCTCACCACTCGAGACGACTGCTTCCATGTAGAGCGTGGCGGGATGGTTCTGTTTAACCTCCAGGGGTGGTCCTGCCTTTAACAGACCCTAAGACGGACTAAAGAGGCCACATGACGGCTGATCAAAAACAAAGTGTCTGCACTGAATCGAATAGACCGCGTCCAGCTGTGCGCTAATTGCATTCAGACAACTGCCGGATAATCAGCCGAGCAGACATCGTAGAATTGTATCACTGATTCAATAAACTGCAGATTTCATGTTTATTGGTTCAACACATGTTCATTGTCCCTTGCAGTTGACCTTTAAATTAGAATCTGATGTGCTACAGAATTGAGGGAGGCGTTAAATGATCCACTCAAGCGCCCCATGGGATGCATCGCTAATTTTTTAAACCTTCTCCAAAGAGGGCACCCTGAGTATGCCACCCTCTGGAGCCCAAATTCCTGTTTTTCCCGTGGGGATCATGACTTCATGGCGCTCACCTCTTCGCAGATTAGTGCAGAATCAGATGAGTCAGACCAGCGGCACATATTGAGAACAGAGACAGGTGATACCCGGTGAGAAATGAAAAACAAAATGATATTTGGCAGTTGATGTGAAACCAAAAGAAAAGCTTTTGATTAGTTGCAGATACAGATATTTTGAAAAACTGATGAGATGACCATGTGGGAATCATTTTTCCCTTGTCAAAATCGAACCACTGAATAACAGTCAGTTGCAATTTTCATGAACTAATCTGTATTAATCACCCGACACCACTAGCGAAGGCAATCGTTCCAACTGCTCTATTGGTTTTAGAGTTCCCACTATAATGTTCCTGTCAACTAAAACCAAATATGCACTGAGAGCACAATATGACCGATGAAGTGTTTCTTCAAACTCTGCAGCTTATAGTTCAGTCGACAGCCGTGGATCAGACTTTCCATTGAGAGACTTGGACATCTGAATAAATCACTGTGAACTGAATCCATCCTTACGGACCTTTGCAGATTTATAACCTATGTCCAAAACACTGTCAGCATTAACTTAGATAAGACGGCTGAGTGAGGATGCAATGGATTATTTTGAAAGCTGCTTCTATCTAATCAAATTGTTTCAGACCAACTGGAGGGAACCAACCAGACTTTAGAACTCTTCTTCTTGCAACTTAAGGCCACGATTTTCTTCTGTCTTTCACTCTTTTATGTCTTAACATTGTCTGATCTGAAACAGTGAGAATCTTATCTGGTGTACGTTGGTGCAGTCGAGAAAATCGGCAAAACTGTTTTCCACAATAGCAAATTACATGGATTAGAAGAATCTATTACTCAAATGCCAATAAAGTGAAACAACTGGGATCCGGAAGTTAACAAGGACAGGACACGATACGTGTTTTGACAGGAGGAACCCCCGCGGGCAGCCACGGTCTTAAAGGTGATGCGGTGAACAAAGCGGGTCGTTTAGGTTTATGGCACAGAAGAGCAGCAGCCAGTATGACTGGACTATAAAGAGAAAACATTTACTCTGACTAGTGTTAGGAGGTGAAAACAGCCTCGCTTTGGGGAGATATTTACATTTTTGACACAAACACCGTCCCTGTTACACGGGGCCTCAGCACCCGCAACTATTTTGGGAGACTTAATTACAGAAAAAATATGATATTATTAAACATTTGCGGGTACTGTATAATGAATGCTAAATGTACTTGCCTAATTGCTGGTTAAATCCGGGTAATATGCAGCAACATTGAGTTGAGATGTTATCTTCCATTTCTTACCTGTGTCGTTGCTGGATGAAAGCCCACACTGAGCACTGGATTGGAGAAGTTCTGAAGTTTGTGGAGGTAGCCGCTGCTGCGGATGTCGTAGACATAAGCCTGAAACCGGAAGCAAGCGTGTCGTAAAGCAGAACCTGTTTGAGGGACTTGAAAGCATAATTCAATAAGTAGCGAGTCAGTGCTGATGATGACGATAACGCTCATCGTGATCATGTGAAGAAGATCACAGTTGTATCTTGACACACAGCTGTGAGATCATGATAATACAGCTGTGTCCTAAAAGAAGGTTCTGGAGTGGTTCTTCTGGTAGTTTGATTGCTAGAAATAATTCTGTTCTCACCTCTGACAGGCAAAACTTAGAATGCTAAGTACCACGATGCATTTGACCCAGGAGATCAAGGGTTTAAGTAACCATGTGTTCAAGTGTCAACGCAAAGCGCTTCGAAACAGCTTCTCGGGACTCAGCACGTGTTTATGTCGGCGTGTTCCGTCTGTTATCGGACACTTTTCTCTTCTGAACATAATGAGATGATGGTTTGCATCGCTGCCATGACCACAGATAAGCAGATGTGAGGATGTTTGTTACTTGATGATGACTCATCAGATTCCAGCATCTGTTTTATGTTATGATTCCTTACACACACACACACACACACAACACACACACACACACACACACACACACACACACACACACACACACACACACACACACACCAAGCAAGTGTGTGGATAGAGTGTTTCAGCCAAGGCACACGATGTTAGTGGTGCCTAATAGGAAAACAGGACAAAATGGTTCCTCCAGGAAAGCTGGAATTTCACCCCTCGGATGTATTAATTTACATTGACAGTAACAAGTAGGGACACTAAAGTTTTGGTATGAAGAATAAATGACCAGGCCTCCATCTCAACCAGGAGAGAAAAGGGGGAAAAAAAGGATAAAACCCCATTAGTTAGTTTGACAGCTGGAAATTACACCAAAATATTTACCACAGTATAATCTAATTGAAGTAGATCGAGAATTCTTCAAAAAAAGGCAAACGATCTCGGGAGTCTTTTAAGAGTTTTCCACTCCTCCCCCACACTTTTTTTTTGCACGGATGGGTTTTGATACATTAGGACAAGTACAAATGTGGTTGGCTTCTGGAAGTCCCACAGCGGTTACAATAATTGTGGTCTAGCTCCCAACTGTGCGCTTCTTCCCAATTTCCGCTGAATCCTTATCACATCCCCAAAGGGATGCTCTCGAATTTAATGCAGAATATTCTACAGAGGATTGTAACCAGCAACATGAGTGTAATGTTCCGCCGCTCCTGAAATGCACATACACAGGCGGAAAAGAGAGACAGATAAAGAGAAGGGAGGAAATGTCATAAAAAGGAGCGTAAGGCTGGAAAACTAATCATACGACTCCTCAACCTCAACGTTCAGATGTGATTTATACGGAAAAAAGTTTGACTGCGCATGAAATGGTGGAGTCAAATGGAGGTATTCCTCATCCTAATGAGGATGAAAGTGTTAGAAAATGTCCCAGTACGAGGTTAAGCAAGCCGTAAAAGATATACATTAAACCTCACAATCATTACAGGAGCTGATATGACAGCGGTGTGACTGGAAAAGCGTGTACGGGATCTCTCACTGGGGAAAGCCATTCTACTTACGCAGTTATCCTCCGAGCCCGTGGCAATGAAACGACCACATGCTGAGATGGCTGCTGAGCACGGGTGGACGCGATTTACATGGTTTTCGTAGCGCCGTGTGCACCTGAAGGAGAGATGCACATGTGAAAACCAGTGCTTGCTTGGTTAATCTACCTATATGTATTTATGTTTCATTGGTTCCTGCTGGAAATGGATCGAGACCTTCCATGTCTCTGCATACTTCAGGGAAATGTGGGAGTTTATCCCCAAATTTCGGAAGGGCTTTTTACCAGATATTACATTTTTGACATATTCGGACATCTTAAACTATTTCAAACAATTGCGTCAACCTTTAATCCAACCCTAATATGTCTATTGGTGCATTGATCCAAGATTTTATGATCAAAAAAGAGGGAACAGAGGGCCAAAAATGAGTGAGAGCCAAGCAAAACAGAGAAAAGAAATGGTAGCATAAAATGAATGGCCCCTTGAGCAACTTCTGCCTTGTTTGTTTTGCTTTTCGACAGCATGTAATGTCTTTACAATGCCACTAACGGCCCAGTGGCCCCTCAGTGACTAACACATTGGCAAGGAAGTGTTTGTGAACAGGAGGGGGGGAATAGGGGTTTCATTCGCATGCTAATGCCATTAGCTTGGACTGGAAGCAGGTCATATTCTTTATGGGCATAAAGAAACACAATATGCCAAGAAAGAAAAGTAAAAACACGACCAAGCTATAACAGACAAATGTTTGAAGCCTGTAAAACTGAAATGTTACCATACCTTTCTCAGTGGTTTAACATTTTGGAAAAATCGGGCAACTAGCATAGCCTAACATTTTAGTCCTTGTTTCCATTGATAAGTGCACCAAATTTGGACTGAGCTGGATTATGACACCTTTTCACCACCTTTGTGCAAGCACAAGAAGATGGATGAGTTTTAAAACCATTTGCTCTATATTTTGGAAGCTCAGCTGTATGGCCTGTCACCGACACACTAGTGAGAAGCAGTTTAACAAGTTAGAATAAACACTTAGCTGCTTTTCTGGGTCATCGTGGAGATCTAATGTTTTGACTGAGCAGAAAGGAGCTGGTAGGCCAAATCTCCCACACATATTTTCTCAGTGCTGTCTTTGCAGCCCAGCCAGCATTGGCTGGATGACTAATACAGGCCGGAGGGTGAAGGTGGGAGTCACGCAGTTATGGGATCCATCTGTGTACTGTTCATCAATCATCAAAGTGATCGAGGCCTTAATCAGAGCTTATTATTTGTATTTTGCTCTGTCGAACTGTCAGAGCAAATCTGGGAAAAGCTTGCATTTTTTCTTGCACTATTTAACATAATTAAAAATAATAACAGATGATGTGTATTTGGGTCCGCGCTAACCTCAATCATACGATAAAAATTCCTCGAGTGGACTCCATCAGTCCGCTGAAGACAGATTTTGCCTCTGTACTGTGTATTTATAGAATCAGCTGTGGTCTGATTTCCATTAAACGCTGCTGTGAAATATAAACGCTCTAACCTATAAAAAAAGACCAAAAATAGCAACTGACAGAGAGTCCTGAGGTAGAAAGCAGTTTGGTAGTCATAAAGCCAGGAAGGACTTGGTATTTCAGCAAAGGATGATGTCAATTAATGCCAATTTTCCTTTTTTTCTTCCCCACGTCATAAAGGTCTTTGTTCCCCTTGTTGTGAGGTGCTGAATAGAGGGAAAACGTCTCCCATCAAACGTTGTGACTGCAGTGGTGAGCAGATGTATAGATCTGATAGATGTATGGGCATGTGGGAACCACCTGGATGTAGTCACCCATGCTACACATTGTCCGCAGAAGGCTTTAGAATCTGACACAGATACAATTTAGAGCAGATTTATGGCTTCCAGTGAGTCAGCTGAACACGGGAAAAGCACAGACCTGCTTTAAAGTCCGGCGATTCTTTCATACAACACACTCAAAGTTTACTGGAGAAAAAAAAGGAAATTAAAAGAGCCAGATTCATACATGAATGCCTCTCCCCTCAGAGGGCCTGCATCTCTTGGACAACCAGAAATTGGCCTGAAACTAGATAAAATATTTATCAGACAGTGATAAGGATGACAAATAAAACAATGGAGCAGTTTCAGACATGAAAGAATGAAGCCTCAGAGCCAAAAGAACCTCCTGGAACCCAAAAGAAGCCCTCTTGGATTATCGGCCTTAAATGGATATCTGCTACTAACAGCCCAGACAGAAAAAAACAAAAAACAGCATCCCGGTTTTGTTCTAGTCAGCTGGAAGACGAATTACCGATTTACTCATTAAATGTGGAATGTTTGTGCAGAAAAGATGCTGAGGCAAACGGATATTAGATAATCTTACAGGCTTTGGGACAGCAAGTGATTAAAGGAGAAAAAGGGGTTCTCATTCAATGCTTAAATGTTTTTTTTTTGCTTTTAGGTAACCTGATAAAGCAGCAGATCAAGGATAAAGGGCCAATAGATGTAGGACATGTCCATCTGCAAACTACAAACAGGCCGTCCTCAGTCTTTTTCTCATTTGTGTGTTGCAAGCAGAGAATAAATGAAATCATTCAGACAAACCTCATTCATTTCCTTAAAAACAAAACAAACAAACAGTTTATCCATAGTGAGCTTTGCTATTTTGCAGAGTAGCATGTGCTAATCTCCGATTCTTTGCCTGACGATTAAATCCTGTTAATTATACATGAACAAAGGCGCACATTTGAGCTGCGGGGGAGCACAGCTGCACATCCCTGTGCGATAAGACAAATCACAGGCCGCAGATAAAAAGTGACAATGCGTTTAGCAGTAGATGGGACACAGATGTTCACGTTTGTGAATCACGAGTGAGGAAAACATGAAAGATACTTGTACTTCCACATTAACACACGGCAGCTTGAATTTATTTATGTTTAACTCGGCAGACTTGCTGACAGGGCTGCTCAGCGATCGCCGATTACTGTTTCACGGGAACGCTCCGTGACGCAGTCAATAAAAGGAAAATCTTGTTACATCTCGGCTGTGCTGCCACAGGCTGCTGGACCCCAGGAACCAGCAGGGAGACAGACACCTGTCAGGTGATCACGCTGCTGTCTCCCTGCTGGTTCATGGAGGCCTCTCTCTCCTCTCCTCTCCTCTCCTCTCCTCTCCTCTCTCCTCCCTCTCCTCTCCTCTCTCTCCTCCCCCCCCCCCTCCTCCCCTCCTCTCCTCCCCTCCTCTCCCCCTCATCTCATCTCCTCTCCCCTCCCCTCCCCTCCTCTCATCTCCTCTCCCCTCCCCTCCCCTGCTCCCCTCCCCTCCCCTGCTCCCCTCCTCTCCTCTCATCTCCCCTCCTCTCCTCTCCTCTCCTCTCCTCTCCTCTCCTCTCCTCTCCTCTCCTCTCCTCTCCTCTCCTCTCCCCTCCTCTCCTCTCTTCCCCGCCCTGCTCCCCTCCTCTCCTCTCCTATCTCCCCTCCTCTCCTCTCCTCTCCTCTCCTCTCCCTCCTCTCCTCCTCTCCTCTCCTCATCCCTCCTCGCCTCTCCTCTCCTCCCTCTCCTCTCCTCTCCTCTCCTCTCCCCATCCCCATCCTCTCCTCTCCTCTCCTTCCTCTCCTCCTCTCCTCTCCTCCCTCCCTCTCCTCTCCTCCCTCCTCTCCTCTCCTCTCCTCTCCTCTCCTCTCCTCCCCTCTCTCTCCTCTCCTCCTCCTCTCCTCCTCCTCCTCTCTCCTCTCCTCTCCTCCTCCTCTCCCTACCTCCCCTCCTCTCTCTCAATATCCCTCTTCTCTCTCTCCTCTCCTTCCTCTCCTCTCCTCTCCTCTCCTCTCCCCTCCTCTCCTCTCCTCTCCTCTCCTCCCCTCCCCTCCCCTCCCTCCCCTCCTCTCCTCTCCTCTCCTCTCCTTCATGCAGCCTTTCTCCGATCAACATGATCACTCCTATACAAGCACACAGACCAACAGATGTGTCTGCTCATTAACTATCAAGGTAAAATGGAACACTTGGAATGAGGGCCTACGTTTTGTAATGGAACAGGCACGAGGTCGGGCTCTTTTATCACACGGCTACATGTGAAGGAACAGAATCTGTACAACAATACTGAGTTGAACACAGTGAGCGGTCTGATTTTTGAATAACACAACCTCAGAGTGCGGAGATCCCAAATCTTCACACCATCTGTGACTGCGCTGGTGAGGAAGAGGTTGTATAACTCCGGCGCTTGCGTGGTGAACACGGAGCCCTGTGAGGTATGCAGAGAAAATAAAAGTGACTAGTCAGCACATGCTTCATTGAAAAAGGCTGTAAATCATCTCCTCTTCCAGTGTTCAGCATTGGAACAGTTGGCTTTTTTATTTCCTCACATCCTGTTTTATGAAATGTTATTTTATTATTATCATTCCAGGTTGTATTGTACCTGGAACTTCACATTAAAGTGACATTGAAGACAAGCGGCGCCCATGGGGGATCAAAAGATGGGAATTGCGTCATTTTTCTTTCCAACTTTTATGCACCACATGGAGATGGGCTTTAGCTCAATAAACAGATTTTCCATTCCACATATACACCTAGTTTATGGTAGTCTATGGGTCTCATACCAAGCAGAGAAGAAAGGGAGCAAGAGTGGCAGTGAGGGTGTTTCTTGTTTGGATTTCCATGAGGAGTGTCAGAACGGGAGTCGGAGAAGGCATTTTTAGTTTAATTTTCCGAGAAGTCTTCTGCCCTGATGAGTTCCAGGTGAGGATTGCTCCGGAGATGATGGAAAGTTGCATTTCCTGCAGGAGTGTGTGCACGGCAAGGAGACTGCAGTAGGGGAGGGAAGATGGATGTGTGCACAGTCTCCGGTCAAAGGGGGGCAAACCCACTGATCTGCAGGTATTAAACCTACAGGCATCTACAGGCCTCTGGGCACGCAGGTGGACGACCCCACAGTGACGTAAGAGCCAAGCTGAAACAACACACCGCGGACTTTCGCACAATGTACGGAGCGCTCGTGCGACAGAGAATAATAACAACAATGTTTTGAAGGAGGACCGGCTCCCCGTGTGCTGCTGAAGGGGTAAATGCCTCTAATCCATGTCAGTAGCTGCAATGTGCCCAGCTAATCCAGGCTGGTCTGAGTCAAGTATGCACAGGTTAATATTTTGGGGTCAGTGGGTACAACGATTTCAAAAAACATTAGATAACCAGCTGTGGGGTTGTATTGGGTGGGGGGGCGGGGGGTGTGTGGGGGGGTACCACCTAAATTACTCATATTTTTATGTTAACTGATGACTCTGTACATTCTTTATAGAACTATAATAAACTTGGTGAAAAGGCTTAAGCTCCCTGCTTATTAAGCAACAGCAAATTGGAGTCACATTCATCCAAAACAGTAAAGTGGGAGTAAAACCACATAAACCCGAAATGCATCATGGAACAGCATTTTTTTTCAAGGCTCCGATCCAAGGTGGAATCTGCTGATATCTCCTACGGCAGTCTTAATCCTGTTTCAGTTGGGATTTATATCCAAACCTTTAAAAAGATAAATGTAGCTGATGATGGCATGTCCTTTGGACACCACAAACTTCTTCCTTCACACCACAAAGTCGCACTTTCCCCCCATAAAAGCCCCTCTCTTATGTAACTTACACAAGCCTGCAATAGCTTATGTAACATTACAATTTCTGCCAAATTGGTGGAAATGGGTCCTACGCAGTGTTGCCAAATCAAGCAAATTACTCACTGGGTGAGTAACACTGGAGGCGCCGGAATTGGAATTTATCATAAATTGCAATCAAGCTAAAAACGACGAGGAAAATATCTGCAGCTGATTTAAACAAAATGTAGGATATCTATATGTGGCTTTAGTGTGGTTTGTTGAGGAAAATTACCCTCGCTTTATGATAATGCTTGTTGATTAACTTTTAATTGTTGAAAAAAATGTTAATTTGAACTTACTTTATTGTGGGAAATGCAGTGGACGGCTCTGCTGTGGGCATCGGGCAGCACTGCGGCAACTGCACCTTTATTCATGTCAAAGACCTGAATGGAGCGATCTGACCCCCCCATCAGGACTACGTCTGAGTCACAGTTAGGAAAAAAACAAATTGTGGCATTCGATTGTTATTTTTGAACAGAGATATATGTCTCCAACAACTCCAGTACGAGTGGTCATTTTCTTTGTATCTGCTGACATTGGCCAGAAAAGCTCTTGCTGAGCTTGAGCAGACATCCATCAGTTTGCTTCCAGGCAGTTTGGCTAAGATTTCCATGACACGGTCTTCTACACTCACCCACCACAGTGTGAAGTTGCCTGGTCCGATCCTTACTAAATAATGCCGACAAATCCTGTTTTAATGGATTCATCTTCGTAAAACCCTTTCTGTTCCTGCAGTCATGGACATTAACATTCAGAATGACAGACCTGGCGACCCTGAATGAACTCGGTTAATTCTTAAATCTAAAAGAAGACAAATAATACGATTTTTTTTAAAATTACTACATTACCAAAATGAGAGAATTGTGGCTGTAATTCAGTTTTCTTTGGTAAACTTTGGTCAATTTGGTGTATACAACACAAAGAATTATTGGATGTAAGCCTTTCAGGTTTACAGAACTGTTGTTCAGTCTTGGCTGACACATCGTTTGTACCATTCTAGTCTGAAATGTAATTATTGTGTATCCATTTTCCATCCAAATGACTCCAAGCCCAGTGAAAAATCCCTCCTTCTGCAGCTCTGCTTAGTTCAGACTTCTGTGCATAAGATTTATGATAAAGTATGTCCACTGTCAACCTAACAAGGTGTTGCAAAGCAGACATTTTTTGAAACATTAAAGACATTTGACGGATCTACAGGTTAAGCCAGCGATGGAATGCTTTCAGGCAGCATGTAAAGGCTTCATGAAGCCCTGGCTGATCGCTGTGGTTGGCTTGTAAGTGGGCCAATGAGATTCTCCAAGCAAAACTACTTAAGGTTCACTGTGCCCTCAATGACATCTCTGCACTCCAAACTCTAATATTCCTCCTTCAGTGCCAGAAATAACAGCAAAAAAATAGGATACAAGAGAAGAAATCATTGATGGAAGACATAGCAGTGATGTTTGTTGCAGATGTGCTTTCAAAGCTTCCTGCCAATTTGACGACACTCCGTTTCTTATATCTAAGAGGAAAATATAACGCACCGTTACCAGCAGAAACACTAGCACACGTACACAACCAGACCTGATCATCACTTGCATTTACCTTTTGATGTCATCGGACGACGTGTCGATGTTATACAGGTACAAGTGCAAAGAGGGTCCAGATGCCAGAAGCAAAAACTTGTCGAGGTAATAAAACTGAGCACTTTTAATGGGTTTAGAGAAGTTGCTGTTGTCCTGAAGGAATGGAAGCAAAGGTTGAATCAGTTTGAACACAATATTTGGGCCATCCTACATGAGAAAATGCTTTCCTGTTTATTTAATATGACAATCTGTTATGTTGTGATACTACAAATGTCATTAATAATGTAATCTTTTCAAAGGTTGAGATGGAATGAACTTCTTAGCTCGATGAACTGAATATCTTTGCCAGCTTGGTCCATAAGAACATTGTGCAGCTCATACAGACCAAACCTTTCAAGGGTATCACTAAATGGAGCCAGAGATGTTGGCATCAGCTACAGGAGGACATGGCAGTGGTATACTGACCCACTTCCCACTCTTCCCATTAAACACCAACTCCAGAGGTATAACCAAAATTGCAGATGTCTAGTAGATACTTTTAATGATAAACCAGGTTTATCGTTCCTATATTTCAGTCTTTCCTACACAATATACGTTTGTTCTTTGGAATTTTACTTTTGTAACATGTGCTTATGAAGAAATGAATCTGTGTGGCAAACCACTGTGAATACAGAAGCAACCGCAGCTGTTATTTAAGTGTGGCTTCCTATTTAACAAGACTACAATTAGGGACAAGCTCCAGTCGTCTTTGTAGACAGGAGGCAAAATCTATACAGGATGTGTCTGTGGCTTGGTTTTACTTTTGACATAGTTTGAGACTCGAAGCTTTGAGCGGGAGGAAATAGTTACAATATGAGGTCACTTTGGCTGATCTGCATTTTACTGTTTTGTTTATGGTTAGGACTTGGATTTAGAATTATAAGTGAGGGAAGGTCTGATAAAGGTTTACACCAGATATGTGGCACTGATGGTCAAGACTGAGGGGGAAAGGCTGACTGGGACTTTTACCATGATAATGGCAGGCTCAGCTCTGCTGTGGGTCCAGACTCGGAGAGAGCCGTCCTCTGATGCACTCAACCACCAGCGTCTGTTCAGGCTCCAGCTCACGCTACTCACTGGTTTGTCATGGCCTGAGAATAAAGAGACATTTGTAATCTATCTGGAATTATTTTGGATGACTACAAATTTACTTTTATGGTGTTATTCAGTGAATCGGGCAGAGCGAGACACAGAAGAGGCTCTCAATGACCTATGGGTCACCTTAAATCCGTGCTCTTATCTCTCCTGCCCCCTTGTGGACACTTTTTGTTTTCCTACGAGCCTCAAATCTAAAAGTCCTGCAGACATATTGTTGAATTTTATGCCATATAGAGGATCAAAACCTATGCATTTAAACAATTTAAATGTTAGTGTGTTCTTTCAGTTTTTGAAATGCAGCAGCTATCACTTTGGGTGTTCAGCACGTGCCAAATTCTCCAGAATTTTGTGGAACCACACTTTCCGGCTGTCACAGAGGTCCAAATCCAGACATCTGAAAGTGAAAGCTGAGCAACGGAGTGTTTGGATCTTCATGCACTGTTTCATCTCGGGCCAGCCGACCGATTTTTCAAAGTGTTTTTGCCAGAATAATCCAAATAAAGTAAAACCTAATTCATATGGGGGATGACCTTTTTAGTACTAACCTCTGTCGGCCCTTCTGTAAAAAAAACTGGCAAAGAGAATTAAAGAATCTCAACTGTGTGCAAAGCTTATTAATGCTTTATGGCCCTTTTTAAAAATAGAAAAAGAAAATCTAAAACATACCAAGTTCGTTAATATACTGTCAGGTTATAATTAAATGGACAATAGTGCTGTTTTAAATACAAAAAGTTTGTATTACACATATTAAAACCAGTTAAGCGATTAGGGCCCTTTACTCCGAGGTCCTCTGACTGACTACTCCTTAGTTTCATTATAAAGTATTGGATTATAAAGGAAAAATGAAACACAATCATTATTTGACTACACTTCATTTTCAGATACCTGAGTAGACCGTCGGACTGCCAGCGAGAGAGCAGCTGTACAGCAGAAGCGAGCTGTCTCCGAGACCACATAGGATTTGTTTCCCATCACCTGGGGAACCACAATAACGTTAGATAATCTTAGACTGAAACACTAGACAAGGTATTGCACTACATATTTTACCACCGGCTAAGATTTGTTGTCAGTTTCTTGCCAGTCCTAAATTGTACAGGTCCCTTTGGTTTGACAGTTGCCGGGCAACAGCCTTCTGTAGCATGAATAAAGCTGTGGTAAAGGGGTTTACACTACCTCCAGTCTGTATTTATGAAATCGACCCTTTTCGCTGGAATCCATATTTACTGGCTCTTTAGTTATATACTGCGCATTACTGCACATTTTATGGTCAGTGTTTCAGGGGCCAAATGATCCCACCTGAATACTGAAGGCAGCAGACGGGTTTGTTGCCAGTGCTGACGTCAACCTGTGGAACGCTGGGTGCAGCTGTGTCTGCTGGATCTCTGTGGAATACATCTCTTTAAAAAAAAAGAAGAAAATAAATTTAGTAGTGATCACTTTAAAAATGTTTTCAATGATGGGACTCACATATTTCTGTTTGCCTTCTTAGAAGAAGACTTCTTCCCAGTGTTTGTTTTAGGTACAAACAAGGTTCTTCTGAAAAGTAAAACCGAGGAACAAACATATGAATAAGACCAGCTTGGAAACGACTTAAATGGCTGTAAAGTCTGCCGGAGGAGAAAAAAGGAAAGTAGATATTTTTATTTTTTATTTAATTTGTATTCTTTGCACCATAACTGTGCCTTGTGGTCTTACCTTGGGGCCTGGTTGTACCCTGAGGATTTGATTTTTGGGTGGAACACCAGAGGCTGATCCTTTGGACCTGCTGTGTGAAACAGATATGGTGGTTAGTAAGAATGACAACGGCAGTCGCTGCTCTCCCACCGACAAACCTGCAGAGTTTACAATATGATTCTTGGGCTACAATTGCCTATTACAGTGCAATTACACTATAACAGGACAGAAGGAGGGAACTCTATTGGTTAGGTCCTGCTGGGATTGTTAAGATCATCGGCCACAGACCGGGAACGGCTGCACTCTCAGCTCCCCGCTGTGCTACACTGAGCTGACGTTTACAGTAAAATATGTGAGGCTCTCAGTCACATCCTTGAATAGGAAGAGAAGGAATATGATATGAGTGATAATTTAGGATTAAATCGCAATTGGTAAGATATATATATATACGCTACAGTTCAATCTCCATTTAACCTTCGCGACAAGAACGAAGCGTGAACAGCCGACGGGCCAAACAGATCAATGTAAAAAACAAACTGCAGCAACTTGGTCAAGCATGAGACCGACATCTCATGCGGTGGCTCAGATCCATCCTGATTTATCACCAATCCCAATAAAATTAATGCCATTGAAGGCAAGCACATCTGGACCAGGTTTCAATCCCATTTAGTTCCCAGCTGTGTTTCATACTCGTGTGCAAACTGCTCAGTCACGTTTTTGTTCGATTTTGCATGGAATGTAACGTGACTGTCAGATCAAACCCCGGAATAGTACCTGCATTCGTCATGCTGCGTGGTTAAAAACAGAAGCATTTATGGAAAACCTGCCTCTTCTCCACTCCAGAGTCTTTGAGCAAAAGCAGGTTATGTGCAGAAAAAAGTATTTAACAAAATCCCCACTCCAAAAAAACCCGTTTCTTGGTGGCACAATCACCCCCTGCTAATAAATTATGGTCGTTTGGCTTTATGGGGCAGTTAGTCTGATAATGTACGCTGACACGGGATTAAAAGCTATTTGAACCTAATTGAAACTGTATAGTCAAATTTCCAAAATGGTTCACGTTTGTGTAAAATCCCAGCGGGGCTTGTTTTTTTACAGCGGCCGTCTCATTATGTGATACTTAGCCCGCCATTAAGAACCTGACTCCAGCCGGTGCACACAGTTAAGACAGCGAGGAGGATAATGTGCTGTTCTCAACAGGAGGTCTCAATCCAGCGGAGACATCATTTACACTTTTCAGCTGTACTGTTGTACTCAGGTGTACTCAGATAAGCCCTGGGACTGAAATTCATAACTGTCGGACTGTTGGAGATTCAAAACGTTTGAGATTCAAAACGTACGTGACGTCATGTCGAGTGTTTTCAATGCTGAGCAAAGAGCCAAGAGAAATATTGAATAATCCCAACCTCAAATATACCATGGCGATGATATCCAGCATGTCTAGAGGGTCTGTGCTATGATTTATCATCTTGCTGAGGAAAAAGTGGAGCGTGGAGGGTGCAGATAAAAATGTATCGGAGGCACTTTAAATGAAAAGTACGGTAAGAAGAATTATGGAGGAAACCCAAGGGTCTGGCAGAGGAAGAAATTGCAGAACAAGGTGACATAAATCATGTTATCCCTTAAAAATGTGCAGAAACACACAGGGGAAATGTAAAAATTAAGTTGCATTATATCTTATCTAACACGAGATGTTAGCTTCATATTTACTGGATAATGATGTAACATGTGAAGTTGCCTTAAAGACGTGACTATTGGAGGAATAGAGGGAGGCAAAAATTATTTTATTTCAATTTAGAGTGCACATGAAAATTGCATAAGAGCTGTGTTGCCCTGCTGTGTCGGCAACCAGAGCTACATAACTTCAAGGTCAAACCCAATCTAGGTCTGTCCTCGTGCACCAACTCCGTCTCACATCTTTATGTCTGCTAGTAGGACTGGCTAAAAACATCTAGAAAAATCAGATCTTTAAGGCAAATTTGCTGCAAAGCAACAGGATTTCAGTCAACTAAGTGGAATTTGCACTTGCACTTCTGTAAGTCAGGACAGTTTCATTTTCAGGGTCAGAAATTCTGCAGATATCCTTCCCCAGCCATACATGCTTGGAAGGAAACATGGTGAAATCCTGTGGCTTTTGGGCTGACACTGCAGTCACGCAGCACTTTCAGACTCCCCTGAAAGATCCCCGACGGAGTTTGACACTGGCAGCTCCCACAGCTCCAGCTGGGAGATGTCTGGCTAACATTAGCTTCCTCAGTGCTAACTGGTGGAAAGAGCGGCATGTAAACCACAGCTCTCCATGCTGTAGGTCTGCTGCAGAACCTGCCAAATTCTAATAATAAACACTATACCCACAAATATGCTCGCTCTCGTCCTGAAAGAATATTTCCCAATGGTTATGCATAGTTAGAAGTAGCAAATAAAAACAGTAAAGGAATCTGATCTAACTTTAATGTCAATTCTAAACACAGTTTAATGGAATTGCCAGATATGATGTGAGCTACAAAATAGGTCATTCTTTGGAAATCTAGAACCATCAAACATGAACATGAAGTAAGTGAAGGATAAGGGAAGGTTCATATGAGTGCAGGGATGCTGACCTTTCTTTTTCGGATGGATGGCCTTTCTCTCCGTGAACTCAGCATTCAGGGGGGATTCAGGCAGCGCAGGAGAACTGGAAACAGGAAAAAGAAGGTGGTGGTACTGCTGAAAATAAAGGGAGGCAGCATTTTCCACCAGCATGGATGACTAGTCCTGCAACCTTTCAGTACCAGGATATCGCTGACTGGTGAAAAAAACAGATGATGGCAGGAATAGTTCCAACAGACCAAGTTAATATGGAAATGTAAGAGTCAGAGGGAGATACAGGCTCAAAGCCAGCTGAAAAAACAGACTCCATTCATGTATCCTATTGCTGGTGTGGTTAGCTGACCCGCGTCTGAAAGAGCAATGTGCCTACAACATTTTTAACAAGCTGACATGGTGATGTTTTGGCTCCCAATCTGGGTCTGTGGCTGGAAAAGAGTGAAAATATTCTGTATTATCATTTGATTGCTATTCATTCTGGTAAATAATTAGCATTTGTTGAAAATTTGGGAAAATTCCCAGCCTTGATTCTGTAGTAATGATTCTATTGATTATACAGAGCGTTGTTATAATTTATAGTGTTGTTTATAATGTTTCCTGAGGGAAGCTTATCTAAACATGAGCCAGGACAGTTCTTTCCCATTCAGAAGCTCTTCCATCGACTGCTTCGTAAAATAAATAAAGAGAGAGAGAGAGAAAAAGAGTAAACGGACGATTTGTGTGGTTTTACCTGTTGTAAATTGGGGCTTAACCTGAGTTTTACCTTGCAAATACTGATAAGCTGTCATCACAAATCCAGATCCTTCCTAAATCACAAAGATTAAACTCTAGCAGAGCCACACATGGAGAAAATAAGGAGCCCACCAAAGTCAAAACCTGAATGACAAAAAAAAAAACGAGTGACCACTTTTTTTTAAGTGTATTTTTATTATTTAAATAGAAAACAGATGAAACAGATTCATAAATAGACATTTATAAATACAATAACCCTCAATGCTATGTCCGAGGTACACTGAACGTGACCTGTATCTCGTCCTAGTTCATTAACAATTGTTGGATTTACTCACAGAGTTGTTGCTTCCTCCAGAAAGTGCCCATAATCCAGCCATTGTGATGCTCAGGTTCGGGTAATCTAGAAGAATAAACACTATTCAGAGATACTGTTCACTGTAGATCCTGGATTCATATTCATGACACTATCGCCTCTATAGAATCTGCATTTAAAACTGATTTGGCTGCTTGATGTGAGGAGCAAAGCCTTACAGTGAGACTTTTAATGTATATTTGCCATTATTGTACATAGTAATAACACTGTGACACATAAATCAATCGCTAAACATTGAATCAGTCTGACTACCACCAAAGGAAATCCCAATGAATTTGTTTTCTATTGGTCCATTCACAAACCCCAGAGTCAAAGAGGGACATGCAATGATAAAATCTGCATGAATCCATCAATTATAAATGCATCTGTGTGCTACTGATCATTTAAAAATAGTCCTGGGACTAAAGGGAGACAGCAGGTTTTAGATGTGAAGGATATGCTAAATGCTAAGCAATCATCCCAAAGTTTTGGTTTCAAAAACAACATTCCAGCCTGCATGTTATATAAATAATTATAAATATTAAATATTACAAGCGCACATCAAAACCGTCTCATCTCCATAATGCTAACCTGATGACAGAAGTAGTGTAAACACTATATAATAGTACTACAGTTTGTGTTATTGCACAACCAAATGGGCCACGGTCTTTTAAAGTCAAATACCTTCCTTTATGAGATGGTAAATGCTTATTTTAGTTCCACACCCTACCTGCAAAGTATATTGCTGTCTGAAGTTCCGAGGTTGCCAGATCTATCACATACAGCCCATCAGTGCTTCCAATACACAACCAGCTGTTGCCCCTGCAGGAACCCACACAGAAACATATGGAAAAGACAGAGGTACGGGAATTCCCTGGGTTTTAGACCACGTTTGGAGGGATGGTATGACCACAGAGGGAGCCATGTGAGGGATTGTGAAGCGTGCATGCCATAGGACTACAGCTTTACATACACTCAGGTTTCCTTTTCACTTCACGTAGTCTAAGCGCTGAAGGGTTTTTTAACCACACAGCAAGATGGGAACATCTGCCCCGCGGCAGACGCAAGAGGACTACATGCTGCTATTACCTCATTGTTGGAAATCGTTTTATTACTTATTGCTCAATTATTCTCATCTGCGTCGGTGAAAACATTGAGAGCCTCTATGCGCGGGGCTTTATTTGATTTTTTTTAAACGGCATCATTTCATTCACGTCTATGGTCCATTTTACGGCTGCAGTCTTTCAGAAGGCCGCGGGGGGCAAAGCCTCAGAATCACCCTTCCCTTCAATTCGTGGTGACCCAGGTTCGACACGGCTACCCAGTGAGTATGCACTGGTTAAAAAAAAACCAGGCAGCTGTGGATATTAAAACGTGTTTATTAAAGGTCACCAGAAACAATGCAGCTGTTGCTGTGCCTTTAAACATGCCCCGAGGTACAGAAATTCCGTACGCTGCGATCATTGCTTTGATTTTAACTATGACGACCTGATGTGGAATTCATTCCAGCTGCATACAAAAGCATATCTGTGGTGTGTTATTATTCTCTATGCGTTGATGAGAGGGGTTTGGCAGAAATGAGCCTTCGGTGACAGCACATGTAAACATTCTCCTTTGGTAGAACTTTGTTTGAATGGCTTTTATAAGACTCTGCTTGGTTGCATACAGCCGAAAACTCAAGAGGAACACAGGAGAAACCGAGGTGACGCCTGAGCACATAAAAACAGATCCAAGGTTAATGAAGGACGTGCACTCGGACGTGTCCTTACTCACCTGTTCTGTTCATCGGTGGCATCATTGCAGAGGAAACATGAAGCCATTTTAAGGATGGGTTTTGAAATCTCCACTTTTCCTACGGCCGACTGTTCTGCGTTCCCTGGAATCATCATCAAACGCGGCAGGACATTCATCATTTCCATAGTCATCATCACATATGGGAAGACATTTCATTAAAACCATTCAGCTACCCCAGCCTAGAAAAGCTCTGCCACTGTTTTGTAGGATAGATAGATCACCTGTTTGGTGGCTCACAGACCCACTACGACCTTTATATCTTTTTTCCAGCTTCTCAAGATCCATTTTGGTCACCAGGTGACACTTTAGGTCATCGTGTAGAGAAAAGCACCATACCTGTAAGGAAGAGGCAGGGCACAGCTGTATCTGGTGATAAAGAGAGGCTGCGCACCTCAGTCACTCACCTGGCCGTCTGCGGAGCCCACGATAAGATGCCTGTTCTCCTCTCGGAATAAAACGCTGACCAGTGGAGAAGCTGATTGGATTAAAAGGTTAAACTGAGAGGGAGTGGGATGATTTTGATTCTGTGTTAGAAACAATGGCAATTTCACCTGTGTAAAGTCAATAGAGGTGAAGTATAAGCCTCAAATTAAAGATGACCAATGACACAATAAGATACTGTTTGCTATAGCAAACATATGCAGTGTATTATGATGTCATACCTGAAAGAACGAAAGAATCATAGCGAACAGCAGCATCTTTAAAATCCCACACCTACAGAGATAAAGTGCATAATGTCTGGTTATAGTACTGTATTCGCTGCAGCTTCATTACACTTTGAGCAGCACTTGGAATTATTATGTTAACAGAGATTATTGCCATGAAATCAAAATAAATACATGTAAAGAAATTGTTAGAAAAATTCTCAAAAGTCGTGACCTTAAAGGTTCGGTCCTCTGAAACGGTGACGAGAACATCTTTATTCCACGGACAGAATTCTGCTGCAGTTAAAGGTCCAAGATGACCCCTTAATGTTGAAATCACGCTTCGGTTCTAATAGGGAAAACCAAAATACCAACATGACTTCTATACAGGACAATACAGCCTATTTGGCGTCGGCCCATTATATGAAGAAGGTGCTGTTGGCATCCCAGGAAATTAAGTGCACCGTGTGCCGTACCTTGGAGCTTATAACATGGATAGTTGTTCCTGAGCATGCAGCCACTCGTTCATCAGAGAAACAAAATGAGAGATGGGTGATTTCCCCCAGCAAGGTCCCGATAACTGTTCCTGTCGCAACTTTACCTGCGAAGAAAAGTGTTAGTGACTGATTCTGGCAAACACTGAGGGACATTGAGATCTTACCCTCTTGGATTCTCCTTTGGCAGTGTTCAATATCCCAGACAATAACATAATCAGAAGACGCAGAGCACAAAAGAACCGGTCTGCTTCCTTTTCCAAATGTCATTGCATTGATTTGACCGTGGTGGCCAGTTAGCAACAGGGGCTGTCAACAAAGGAATTCCAGCAATGTAATCATAATCTATGGCTAATTTAACGGTAATTACCACAGCAATCATTTTCAAGAACAATAATGTGAAATCAATAGAAGTAATAAAAGTTTACTTAATTGCAGATTCAATTAGGGCATTTTTAAACATACAACAAATCCAAAATGCGATATACTTCGATTATTTTGCTCTTTAAAATGATTGTGTAATGCACTGTGTGATGTGTTACCAGACCTTGGATTCTGTGTCCACGTTATTGTAAATCATCATGTCTTTTCCGTGCACTGGCAGGCCACAGTAAGACTGACAACAAGCCACCTGCTGGTGTGATGGAATCCCATCACAAGTCAAACTTAGTTTTTCAGTCACCATTTCCGCGCACGTAAAGTCGAATTAATAATATCGAGCCGCCTGTAGTTCTTTAACTCAGTTTTGGGGTAGACCGTTTCTGTATAATGTGTTGCAGGTTGCTAAGACAACGAAGGGAACTCCTTCTTCAGTTTTGTCTTTGGGACAGCGTATGTTTAAAATGACGCAACACTGCCCTCTGTCGGTTTAATAGTGCTCTGCACCCTGAATTACCAAACAACACAGAAGCACTTGCAGAGCGCAGACCTCCACTGTGCAGCACATAAATGTGACTTACACCTGTAGCACAGTGATCAAAGCCTCCTGGCCTGTTCTGAACTTTATAGTTCGCATCGCACAAACGGTTTCAAACCATAGACAAGAGTTAAGACTTATGGCATGGTTTGGGGACTTTCATTGCCACCTGCTGTTTTAAAGGATGAATTACCCTTCTCTTGGGACCAGGCTATGTCCTGGCATTTGTGCATAATCTCCAACACATGTCCAGGTGTTTTTGTTATATATATATATATATATATATATATATATATATATATATATATATATATATTTTAAATTCTGCATGAGAGCTTTTTTTAAAAAAAAAAAAAACAACAACTAAAGATTTATTTGTAATTGTATTTGATATATTTGTAAGCTTTGTTTCTCAAGTAAGATTTATGAGAAATGTGTTCTGTATTTGTATGATATTACTGTTTTGTATTTACAAAGCAAGCCACATTCGTTAATGGTGTTTTTTGGTTTCCAAACACCATTGCTGTTATTAGGGACTCCTGTGACATCTGTAAAAACATGTTTGTTAAGTTTTGGCATGATTACGCTCCATATTGCACCTACTATATCTGTTTATTGTTTTTCTGTTTGCTTCTCTGTTACAGCCATTGTTATTTGTCCACCCTTCTTTGAATGCTTGTTAAATACTTTCCATCACATATTTACGTTTTGGTTTGATTCTTTTATTGCTTTGAATCCAGCAAGTGTTCTGTTTATTCCAGTTTTTTCCATTTAAGGACAATAAAATCACAACTTATTTATTCTTGTAAAAACAGAGATAAAAAATATATTCAATCTGGAAAAACAAAATGGTTTTTGAAATGAAGTGAAATAATGGCAGCAAATCTTTTTTTCAAAATAAAATAAAAGAATATTTTAATATCTTTAATGTCATATTTCTGTCTCGCTCTCCTGAGTTTAGATTAGATTAGATTCAACTTTATTGTTATTGCACATGTACAGGTACAGAGCAACAAAATGCAGTTTAGCATCTAACCAGAAGTGCAAAAGAAGTGAGGATAATAACTTAATAAATCATGAGTTTCAACGCATGATAGCGGTAAGTGACCATATAAAACTTACCTGCCCATTTCCATTTGATTTTTAATATTGTCTCGTACAAATATAAATGTTATTATGGTCGCAGATTGTATTTTATTGATCAGGGGGCCGCATTTCAAAAATACTGATCAGGGTGACTGGACACACTGTTCGTTATTATTCTTATTCTTATTGTTGTTGTTGTTGTTGTTGTTGTTGTCAGACAACGTTGTTTTCACTGTATTGTTTGCTAGAATAAACTTTTAGTATTTTGTTGTAATTTTGACCTACAAAAGAATCATTAAGTGTATCCCAAGTTATCCTGTTTAAGTGGATAACCATTTGTAAAAAGCACGAATGGCGAAGAGAATGCTGGGAAATGTAGTTCTGCGTGTGGAAAGCGGATGTGACGACATCATTTAGCCTGGTGTCGTCTGCCGCCAGCCTTCCTGCAGTTGGATGAATCGACGTTGACAGCCCTTCGGTCATGACTGTGCGTTTGTAGTAGAGCTCACTTCAACTGCACCGTTAGCTAGTGGTCAACCGTTTGGGATTACGGTCGTCAAAAGATATCCCCGTCCCGACGCGTTCTTTGGACGGAGCTGTTTTTCTTTAGCCTTAATAGTTTTTTTTTAGAATGACACTGAAATTGTGATGTTTTCTGTTAAAATAATCAAGCCTAACTTGAGCCAGGGGGCTAGCTAGCGTGTCATCAACTTGTGATTCTCCTAACTTAGGCACGGGCCATAACAACCCTGATATTGGAAGAGGGGTAAGCTAACGTTAGCTAAGCTTTGGTGACCGCTATTTTAACCTGGCGGTAGCGGCGTGACTTGCGCTGGGAGATTGTACCAGTAAAATTGTGTAGCTTTCGTTAAGACGTGGAATCCCGTTATCTGGACATCTGTAATATGAAAAGGACGGACGCTGGAACGCTGGGATTTGTTCCGCAGAAAGACATCGTCTACAACAAACTTCTCCCGTATGCGGAGAGACTCGACGGAGAATCGAGAGAGATTTTGAGCAAAATCAAGGGGAACTTGAGCCGAGCTGTGCAGCTGAGAGAGTTATGGCCCGGCGTGCTGTTTTGGACACGGAAACTTTCCACGTGAGTCACTCTTGATTTATGTTGCCCACCTCACCTCATCTTTACGATTGCTGCAGATCTTAGTGGTAAATATTCCTGCTGCTTAGTGGCTGCTTATCTGCAGAACTTATGAAACCCTCCACTGTCTCGTAACTTGGATTATTCAAACGTCTTCCTGCGACCTTTATGCCCCCTCCAAGCAAATGCAAACAAACCAAACCCCCCCAACAACAGTGCTCAGTGTCTTTCATTTGACATGGTTTTGGTGGAACCTTTAAAACGCAACCGTGGCTCCCCTGCTCAACAGTAGATCATTGAGATTCCTCTTTATTTTGAGGTCATTCTGACGTCCGCTGTTTGAAGCAGTGAAGTCAGCTGACGACCCACCAGACAACCCAATAAAAATAAAAAAAAAAACCTTAGTTTTTCTGCCCTTGATGTCTATCAAGCGACGTCCACGTCTGTCGACCAAGTTGGCAGCAGCAAAAATCAGCTCGTTTCACTTTTAATCTCATCTTTTCTTTGCACTTTGATTCATTTCAGTCTGTAATACGTCGCTCTGACCGAAAGTGAGACGCTGTCGGCTCGGAAAACATGGAACCGGGACTGTGGGGATGACCCAGATTGTCATATGTGTTTGGATATTTAGAGACACATTGCATTTGGCTTGTTTTAAAGCGTGGGCCAGTGTTTAGTTAAAACTTTCCAACTTCACTTTGTGCACGCTTGTGTCAGACTCTCACAGTTGTTCCTCAATGTGTAATAATAGGTACATCAGACTGTACGGGCGGAAGTTCAGCAAAGAAGACCACGTTCTGTTCATCAAGTTACTTTACGAGCTAGTGACCATCCCCAGGCTGGAGATAAGCATGATGCAGGGCCTTGCTCGACTTCTTATCAACCTTCTCAAGTAAGACGGAACCCCGGCCGAACAACACATCGTGTCCGTTATCCGCGATAGTTTTGCATCACCGCGTTGCACGATGGTGACGGGTGTGTGTTCAAGCCGCACATGTGTTGTCTGACCAACAGAAAAAAGGAGCTGCTCTCCAGGGAGGACCTCGAGCTGCAGTGGAGACCCCTGTACGAGCTGAACGACAGGATTCTTTTCTCCAAGACAGAACATCTGGGCCTTAACTGGTTTCCCAAGTAGGGCTGTTTATTTTTTTTGGGGTTAATATTTGATTTTGATGTTTTTTCAGTGTATTTCTTTCCACTCCATTTCATCTCCAGTCTGAAGTTTTGCATGTGCCGTAAGATCAGTAACATTAAATAAGGAAGTTAGATATTTTTCATTGAAATATCAAAGCATTTAAGTGTTACATCACACGAAGTAGTGCCAGGGCTCTGGAAAAGCTGTCAGTCGTCGGTCGAAACCTTTTATTCGATATGTTCCGTATATCACCCTTAAAATTCCGACATTCTTGTCATAGCGAGCAGTGCGTGGTGCTCTTTTATGGTGCTATGGGAACATTGGCTGTTTATCACATGAAAAGCTGCTTGATCTAACTTCCAGCTCACATTTTAAAATCCACACACACTCAATCTGAAAACACAAGTTGTTTAAATCTTTGATGGACTGGCTACGTGTGGTGTGCTGAGTGTGTCCTTTATCCTTTTGTCTCCTCTCACATTCAGTTCCTCACGGCCTCGTTCCTCCTCTAAACATGTAATGATAAAATTGGTTCACAGGTGGTAAGGACGACACTTTTATTTGTGTTTTCATGATCCCTCTGTAAGAGGCACTGTCTTTTCTTTATTACATTGCATGTTCAGAGGAAAACTGGATGTCCCACATGCAGCTTGTGACAGGAGAAATCAAGACTCGATCAATGTTAACATGTCACTCATATTGGAGACTTTCGCACTGCAGCTAAAGGTTGTTTTTACTTTCCATCATTGATTCTAGATCCTCCAACATTGTTTGGCCCAAGATTTATCCATATTGTATTATGGATTTTATATATAAATTGACAGGAACACCTTAAGGGACAGATACAGCATGAGAAATTGTAAATATTCAGCACTGAACTACACCACACTTGTTCATGGGGGGTCTCCCGTTAATATTCCTCTAAAATTGAGTCCTCCTCACATTAGTGCTCAGCATTGTCGAGCGTCACAGACAAGCGCCAGCTCCTGTCACGTGTCCTCCTGGAAAATGAGCATTCACTTGAACTCCACTACAAAGGTCACACGGTGCAACTGGGGTCCCTCTTCTCTGGGAGTCGATGGACTCTGTAACAGGACACCCATTTTGCCCCGTCCTTGTTAGCGTCGAAGGTTTCGTTGCATGACTTTTTTTTTTTTTTTTTTGCCTCTGGTTGTTGGCTTCATACTGGGGACTCACAGTACTAAAACTCAGGACAGGGGGGACATGAAACTAGATCGCTTTTGTGTCATGGTTCAACTATTGTCGGGGAATTAAATGTAAGGTATAAAATCTTTGATGTATGGAGCTGAATAATGGGTATTGGTGGGGTTTTTCCAACAGGGCATGGCTTGAGCTTGCATGTGAGAAAATTGGTGGGGTTGTGATTGGGGAGCATAGAAACCATCCAGTACTGTAATGGGACCACGTCCCTGCAGTTTCAGAGATCATTTTAGCCATAACATGGTTATGACGTAATACGTATATTATTAGAAATCTAATATCCATGTCTTCAAACCCTAAAACTAAAGTTAAATTCAAGCTGATTGCAGAACTATTAGCATCCAAACAGTTGAAGTGCTGTTATTGCTTCAGTAACTGTACAAGTACTCGTGATGTTATTGCAGTGTCCTCACACACACGAGCCCTAATGTTCTCATTCACTGTGGAGGTGTGTAAAGAAGTCTTTGTCAGCATGCAGTAGAAGTCACAGTAGAATCACACCAGCATGAGCTGTGTTTAACTGAATTTTGTATCTTTATCTTTATCTTTTTTGTTGTTGTTTCAGCTCTGTGGAGGGTGTGCTGAAAACACTTGTGAAAAGCTGCAGACCGTAAGTGCATCGTTAATCGTTCATGTGTGACTGACTCTTTTTAAAAATGTACATTACCGTAGTTGCATTTTCTTAGAAGAAAGCAGACACATGATGTAAGACTCACTTTTTCAGTGCTTCAGCTTTGAGTATTTGGGCATCGCTCACAGTCGTTCGTAATGATCTTGAGTTAAATGCAGTCAAACTGGCCGTTCAGAGTTGTAAAACTGGTGTGTTTAGAGTTCAGCTGTGTTCAGTCCTTTGTTTTTTCCCGACTAAAGCACAATACTACATGCATGAAAGCAGCCCGATATGTCCCTTTAAAAATTGTATCTTTATTACCCAACCCTGCTTAAATAAGCAAGTCCTTGATTGTGTCCACTCTGGTTGTGAAGCTATCCTCGGCAGGCACCGTGACAGATAATCCTATTATCTCATCTAAATCTGTCTTGTGTGAGAGTTTCCTGCATCGGTGAGAAGGTTGAGTGATTCCCAGTCAGCTGTGAAGGAAAGGATGTTTCCTTGGTCGGAAATAAGTGTTTCAAGGCTTGCAGTGAATTTAGAATCACTAGGGGGGTTAAGTAACCTAAAATAACCTGCAGTGTTTACACAAGCGCATAGTGAGGCATGAAAATCCCTCAGTATGGAGGCCAAGGGACCCACGGGATTGAGGCAGACACTATTAGATAAGTCTGGTTGTCAGTGTTTGTGGGGAAGCTAATATGCTTTCTTATTTTTGTAGCAGCTTAAGTTGCCGATTGTATATTTATAATTTCAAATGGTCCTTATTCAAATATTAATGCTTTCATATAAAATGATTAATAATTATTAACAATCTATGTGCTTGCAGGTACTTTTCAGAATCTGCCACTCAGGAGATGCTGAATGAATGGAGACCACTCCTCTGTCCATTTGATGTCACCATGCAAAGAGCAATCAGCTACTTTGAGCTCTTTTTGCCCACAACTCTGCCCCCAGAGCTGCATCACAAGGGCTTTAAGTAAGACACCTCAAACTTGGCTGCCTGTTGAGAAGCAATTAGTTTGCTACATGTTAACATTTCATTGATTATGTTGCTAATGGTTGTCTGTATCCTCTACCTGTCAGCATCATTACAGTTATTAAAACCGCTCATGCTGGCCAAAAAAAATATGAGGGTAAAAGTAACTCTTGAGTCATTCACACTTCTGGGATATCAGCCTGTCCGTTCTTCATCAGTTTCACCTGCACTTGTGCAGATTTGCTTAAGAACACCAAAAGCTCAGACCACCACGTGCTAGCTGAAGATATCTTGACTGTCAGGTACCAGGGTGAGAGATCTCTTGGCTCCCGTGCTTCGTTATCTGACCACATGCTGGTGCGGTTGACCCTGGGTTCCTTCCCGGGTCACGGCAGTGCCCTCTCTCGTGTGGCTGCAGTGTATCAGGACTTTCTGGATGATCAAGTCATTGATGCCATCGATTGACCTCCCATTTGCCCTGACCTGGATTCAATCCAACACCTCTGGGGCATTATGTATTTCTGTAGCCACAGACTGGCCAGGAGCTGGCCAGGATGCCCTAATCCAGGTCTGGGAGGAGATCCACAGGCTATATGAGCATACATCAGCTCATCGGGAGCTTGCCCAGATGGTGTCGAGGGTACACGCAGGCACTAGGCCAAACACGCTGCTGAGACATATGAGTTTTCAGAAAATTGGGTGTGATTATGAAGGCGGCCCTCAGTGACCTTTGTTCACGGTCGTTCCTAATCTTTTAGAATGATAATTTGCTGTTTGCCTGTCTTTTACATGTTTTTAACCAAATTATTGTCTGGTTTGTTTATTTGACAGGTTGTGGTTTGATGAATTGATCAGCCTGTGGGCGTCTGTACAAAACCTCCCAGCTGGGAGCTGGTGAGTAGTTTTATTTGTTGGCTCGACCACTTTGTTTTATGGAAAACTTTACTGGTTTGATCATTTGATACTCAAGTTACTTGAAGGAAGATTGGTTCTACATGGTCATTGTCCACTGTTATGAGCTAAAGCCCCATATACCAATCATGTTTACTTGCACCAAGCAGTCTAGCTGGATATTGTAATTATTGTTGTTAGCATTAGTGCAGTTAGCTGTAGCAATAAATTGATGTAATATATATTTTTTACACGTGTCTTTCCAGCATTTGGTAAATCTCTTTTGCTCGGTTGGCCAATGACAACATTGGTTACATCGACTGGGACCCCTACATCCCTCAGGTTTGTTAACTCTTTTACTCCACATTGGTTACACTTCAGATCCTATTTTATGTTCGGAGATCTAGGGCATAAACAAATGTGTGGCTTCACCTTTGCGCCACTGTTGGGCATCAGAAAAAAACAAACTATCATGTTTCATTGTTGATTCTGATCTCGGCCAGTGAAGCGAAGTGACTTGCATCATGTTTATGTTTCACCCCGAGTGACTTCAATTCATTCTCTTAAGACACCAGCATGCGTCTGATAAACAATCGCACACTCCCAACCACAATGAAATGCTGACCTGTTGTTTTTACTGTTTTAGATTTTCACCAGAATATTAAGAAGCTTGAATCTCCCTGTGGGAACAAGTCAGATGATCGTACCACGTTATGCCAACAATGCCTATGAGATCGGCCATGTGGTGCTGTGGGTTTCATCCCTTCTGGTTAGTTTATTTATGTTTTTAATGATTTATTTGCTGTTTGTCTATACATTTTCTAGTTGCGCTGACTCGTGTTATGTCAATATCAGGGAGGCCCCACAAAGCAAGCACAAGCACAGCTGAGTGGTCTTTTTAACAGCATCGCATCCTTCTTTCACCCATCAACCACGGACGCTGGTTGGTGAGTGTTTGTTTTTCTTGTAAAAAAATATTACAGTTTAAAAAATAATCGGGAAAAATCAAGAAAATCCCTGCCGATTTGGAATAATGCTCAGCATCTGAATAACTTTACCCATTCATTGTTTACATTTGCTTTAATATGAACTTCCCTGCATGTCAACCTGCGCTTATTTAAAGCCAGAATCATTGTCAACAGCAATAGTCACAGGTTAGAGTTTGGAAATCCAACTGAATTTGGTCACTCATCTATAAATCTAATTCTTTCAACATAGTATGCCATGTTGAGAAGTGTCAGGAAAAGTAAATTGATAGGTTTTTTGTCCTGATGTTCACTGCCTGTCAGGGTTTATGTTCAGGTTGAGCAACAAAAATGAGAGGACGACACGTGTGGGAGACGGTTGGAATATGATTAAAGCTCTCTGGGCCACATGCCTTTCTGGTTCATTCATGAAGTGTCTCCTGCGCTAGAGCCAAAGCAGGCAGCGCAGTGTAAGACAGACCTTTATTTTTGGAAAGGGGATCTCAGTGTCTCGGGTGTTGCTTCGTCAGACGCTGCTTCACTCAGCTGTAGTTTTGTTACATGTAAACAGAGTTTTGCAGCTGTCTGACCTAAAAATGGGAAACCTCAGCTGCATCATTCTGTCTTTATTCAGCTGTTGAAACTTCCTGAATGAATCTAAAATTATTTTGTGAAAGTTCTTCCATATGTACAAGTGGACAAAGTTTTGTTCATGGGTCTTCTGGTGTCTGTTTGTATGTCTGTTATTACGTGTGTGTCTCTAGACAACACCCCGTACGTCTCAATTTGTCTAGAAAACAAGGACACACGCTGTCCACCCGTGTCACCCCTTCGTCATGTATCTGTCTCTCTGTCCTCATGTCTAGATGAAGCTCATGAAGTTGCTCCAACGTCTCCCAGCTAGCGTGGTGCGGCGTCTGCACCGAGAGCGTTACAGGAAGCCCACTTGGCAAATGCCAATACCAGAGAGTCACAAGCTTACAGAGGAAGATATTACAAACTTTGTGGAGAGCATGATGCAGCCGGTCCTACTGGCTATGTTCAGCAAGACGGGCAGTCTTGATGCTGCTCAGGCCCTGCAAAACCTCGCCCTGATGAGACCCGAACTAGTCATCCCCCCTGTGCTAGAGAAGTAAGTTCATGCTCAACGGGAGAGCTCTGATGACTCTGAAGCACTGTTGATACTTTTCCTCAAGTCAAAACCAAACAACACGCTTTTCTTCATCTGCCACAGGACCTATCCTGCATTGGAGACTCTGACAGAACCTCACCAGCTTACAGCTACTCTGAGCTGCATGATTGGCGTAGCCCGTAGCCTGGTGTCAGGTGGGCAGCGCTTTCCTGAGGGACCCACTCATATGCTACCTTTGCTCATGAGGGCACTGCCAGGTGTTGACCCCAATGACTTCAGCAAGTGCATGGTGCGCTCCCATAATATCCTTATTGTAATATTTAGATGGGGTTGTTCTTCACGTCTCATGCACATCATTCCTGTGTCTGCAGATCACATTCCAGTTCATTGCTACATTTGTGACTCTCGTACCTTTGGTGGACTGCTCGTCTATCCTCCACGAGAGAACGGATTTGACTGAGGTGAGCCACCTGTACTGCTGTGAACAAACACACCTTTATATCACTTATTTACAAATGTGATAATGATATAACCTGTGTGCTTTAGGTGGAACGAGAGATGTGCTCAGCATCCGCTGAGTTTGAAGATTTCGTGCTGCAGTTCATGGACAGGTATCTGTTTGTAGCTGACTGCGTTCTTAGGAACATTTGTTTTGTGTAGTTGTGCAATTTTTGGCAAATACAAGCACAGAGACATCTGTGGAAAAGTGTTAAAAAAGAGAGGACTAATTATTCAGAAGCTGTGTCACAGTTGACTTCAGTGATGCCAGTTTTTTGCCATCATTTCCTCGATATGTTCTCAGCATAAACTACCTCCATCTCTCCTCCTTTTAACTGTATAATCCTCCATTTTTGTCAGAAAAATACATAATCTGATACTGAATGACAAAGCCCTGTATTATTAATTTTTAAATACATGCATTTTTTTAAAATCTTCTCAGGTGTTTTGCCCTGATCGACAGCAGCACACTGGAGCAAACCCGAGAGGAAACGGAAACAGAGAAAATGACTCATTTGGAGAGTCTGGTGGAGCTGGGACTGTCTTCTACCTTTAGCACCATCCTCACACAATGCTCTCTGGACATCTTTAAGGTTAACATTTCACCTGTTTCTGTTCAGTGCCTTTATTCTCTGCTGTGTACACAATTTATCCTTGTGCACTCTTAAGTCGTATTGTTTCAACAGGTGGCCCTGGAGAAGGTGTTCAACTTTGCAACCACCAACATCTTTGAGACACGAGTGTCTGGGAGAATGGTGGCAGACATGTGCAGAGCTGCAGCCAAGGTGAGTCTTGTCACTGCTTAACAGGCTTTTTGTAGTTTCTGTAGTTTACTTGTTTGTTTTTTGTTTAACCTTATTTCTATTCACAGTGTCATCCTGCAGAGTCCCTCAAAATGTTTGTGCCACACTGTTGTAATGCCATAAACCAAATCGCCATCAGTAAGTCAAACAAATGGCCTTTTAAAGTTCTAAAGAAGGTTTTTCCTGACACATTCTTCTTTTTACACAGACGAGGAAGTCCTGAATGAAGAGGAACTTGACAAAGAGTTGCTGTGGAATCTCCAACTGCTGTCAGAGGTCATTGAGACTTATTTCTCAGTTTCCCTATAACCTCTTCTGCGCAGTTAATGTTGAACTACACTGTATTTCTTGCAGGTAACCCGTGTAGACGGCGACAAGATCTTGCCGTATCGTGCAAGCCTGGTCCAGATTTTGCAGCTGACGCTTCATCTGAAGTGTAAACAGGGATACACGCTAGCCTGCAACCTGCTGCACCACATCCTTCGCTCCTTAGCCCTAATCTACCCCACTGAGTACTGTAGTGTTCCAGGAGGCTTCAGCCAACCGATCAGTGACTACTTACCCATCAAGGTATTACCACATACAGTATACGATGGTACATACTTATCCCCTCCAAGTTTATGGAATATTTTGTATTTTTGTTGACAAAAAACAATGGCAATGGATGGTAGGAAGGCAAGGACGGCTCAATCGCAGTAATCTGGAAGATTCCAGTGCTTTGACCTTGTTTAATCGTCTGCTCCTCCCTTCTACTGTTAGTTAGCCTGTATCTTGATCCCATTAAGTCTTTTCTCTGCCAGAGATGCTTGGATAGTAATTTGAATATAACTATTTGCCAACACCGGTTTGCGCTATTAAAAAAAAAAGGCTAGTTACATAACTGGATGTTGCTAATTTTTCTGACAAAGTATCAAACGTGCTATATTTTCTATCAGCTATATAATAAAGTGTTTTTTTCTTTTCTTTACCAAATCAACTAGGACTGGGGCCGACCTGGTGACTTGTGGAATTTGGACATTCAGTGGCACGTGCCCAGTGTTGAAGAAACTTCCTTTGCTTTTTATTTACTGGACATTATCCTTCAGCCTGAACTTCAGCACCTTAAGAGATTTGCACAGGGGGAGCAGGACATGAGCAGGTGAGGCAAAAAAGTCACAGATTACCCGTTTTGTTTGGTTTTCCTCTTTCTTTACATTAAGATGATTTCTGAAGTCACTGTTTGCTCCATTTGATAGATTTCATAATTCAATTCACAGTGTCTTAATATGGGACAATTGTTGATTGTGTATTTCACAGAGATGATGTCCTACAAAGCCTGACCATTGTTCAGCACTGTCTCCTAGGAGCTGGGGGTCTGATGCCTCCTCTGAAAGGGGAACCCATCCCTGAACTGTGAGCAGTTGAATTTAAAGTGGAAATCTGTCATAGTTATGAAGAGAAGTCTCTTATTTAATGTTTGACACAGTTGAAATGATAAGTTAAGTCACTAAATGCATCAACCGATGATGGACAGGAATTTCATGTTTGCAGTCATGCTAAGATCAAGAAGGAATCCCGTCTAAAATACTTAACTGAAGTAGCATTGAATTTGTTCTTTCTCCAGCGTCCATAGCATGGTGAATCTGGATGAGACCACTCTTTATGCGGGAATGGAATATGGTAGGTTTAACACTTGGTGGCAGTAAGGTAAATGAAAAGCAATATGGAATTAAATGTTAATATTTCTCCTTTATCTCTCCCTGCAGATAAGTCCAGAGAAAACTACAGAGATGCCATCTGTACTGTAATGAGGCAGCTGCTGCGTAAGAATTCAGCTTTTGTTGCCCAAACACAAGTAGTCACATCCATCTTGGCAGAAACGTATACTGTATTCTATAGGCTGTTCGTCTTCCTTTAGCTTTTCGTTTCTTTCGTTTGCAGATTACATCCTGGAACACTCAGAAGATGATACAAAGTCTCTCTTCTCTGTTATCAAGGGGGTATGAAACTTTAAAACATTCAATTATGAGTCATGGATATGTGCAGTTTGGGAAGAGTTGATAGATTTTTCTAACACCTACCAATTGATTCATCTGCAATTTCTTCCAGATTATCAGTGATCTGTTGCACTTCAAAGGTTCTCACAAACATGAGTTTGACTCTCGGTGGAAGAGCTTCAACCTTGTGAAGAAGTCAATGGAAAACAGAGTGAGATATTTATTATATCAATTAGTGTACCGGTAATTGGTTATAAATCTATACATGTAAATCTGATGAATCTGAACTATTGACTTTGCAGCTTCATGGTAGAAAGCAGCACATTAGAGCTCTGCTAATCGACAGAGTCATGCTCCAGCATGAGGTAAGATGCTGAGTTTTTTAGAGAAGTGTGTTTCCATCTTTTTTTCCCCCCCATATATTTCACCATTTTGTGATTTATTCATTAGCTCAGAAAGCTGACAATGGAGGGTTGTCAGTACAGGAGCATTCACCAGGATCTAATGAGAGATCTCTTAAGGCTTTCCACAAGCACCTACAGTCAAGTGAGTTTAACAGGGTGTTCTTTGATAGTTCTTTATATTGGTTGCACATCCTCAGATACGATTATCTGATTATTAAAACTATACTTTAACCTTCAGGTTCGCAGCAAAGCCCAAACTGTGTTGTTCTCTGCACTGGGAACTTATAACTTCTGCTGCAGAGATCTGATCCCTCATGTCCTTGAGTTCTTGAACCCAGACAACAGCAAAGTTACACAGCAACAGTTCAAAGTAGGATTCTTTTCTCTGGCATACATGGGTCATTCTTTTTTAAAGCTTGTGTTTGTAGGAAACCTAGGCTTATAAATTCTCTGTTTATCTCAAGGGTGCCTTGTATTGCCTTCTGGGTAATCCCATCGGAGTGTGCCTGGCAAATTTGCACGACTGGGAGTGCATCGCTGTGACGTGGCCTGCCATCGTGCGCTCGGGCCTCAGCTCTGCCATGTCTCTGGAGAAGCCGTCGATTGTGAGACTCTTCGATGACCTGGCTGACAAAATCCACCGCCACTATGAGACCATCGGTATCGACTTCTCGGTAAGAAAACCACTTCTGGAGATTTCAGAATGAAATAGGGATTGTTACAAAAAAATGGATATCGTAAACTCTTTCAGCCGAACACTTCACATTCTATTTTTCTTAACACTGTATTTAAATTATGCATTTATTTTGTTATATAGCTTAGCAAATTGGTTTTGTTGGACCTCCTCCATTACTTCCATATTTCTGGACACTGCTTTGTTTGTTGGTTTTAGTCATATCAGTGTTTATCCCACTAGATCCACAGTGAGTGCTGCGCTGTTGCAAAACAGCTTATGGTTAGTGGAAATCCTTGTCCTTTGGATCCTGTCCCATCAGAGGATGAATTAGCAGAAGGTCTGAAAAAGCAAGAGCAGAAGAACACTGAGTCTGTTCAGTAAGTTCACGCCAACAATAAAACGATGATATCTTTTTGAGCGACTTTGCACACAGTTTAAATCGTGTTTGACACGGGAGGTGCAGATCGTAATACTGTTCAATATTTTCACAGGAAATACCAGCAGCTTATTGAAGATCTGCTGGACTGCATTAACAACAGGAACATGTGGGTCAAATTCTGAGGAGTGAGATATTCATTTATTGAATCTGAGAGTCATTATTATCTGTAAAATCGACTTTGTTTTCAAGGCCTTGGAAGTTCGAACACATTGCAATTGGCTTCCTGTCATTGCTGCTGAGAGATGACCACCAACTCCCACCTCCCGCCGTCACCTTCTTTGTAAAAAGTCTCAACCATGACTCCCTATATGTCCGAAAGGTGTGGTGAACACACGTACATTACAAGTTACGGCCTATTGGTGGGTTCTAGACATGTTGGAAAACTCCTATTTTCTCCATTAGGTGGCAATATCAGCTGTGGCAGGAATAATGAAACAAATAAAAAGACCACATAAGAAAGTCCCCGTTAGCCCCTCTGAGCTCTGTAAGTGTGACTCGAAGCATACATATTTATAATAGTGTCCTTTTCACTTTAATGTCAGCACTCATCTCAACAATCGTATCTCATCTAGCTGGAGTGAAAGAGCAAAGTGAGATAGTAGCAGGGGACCGTAAAGACAACCTGTGGCTCCAGTATAACAGCAGCAGTTTGCCACGCACACAACAGGACTGGGATGGCTGCGTGTTTGTGGAGAAGACTCATTGGGGCTATTACTCCTGGCCAAGGTTCTGAGTTTGTTTCTAATTTTTATTTGTCCTTGAATACATGATGGTACATCCTCTAGTGATGTTCTTATTGACTTTGTTTTTTCAATTTAGAAAACTGTTGATGTATGCACCCCTGGAGGAGCAGCCCAAACAGAGCTTGAGCAGAGAGGAAATGACAGAGGTCGGTGCCCAGTCACAACAGTCGAGTGATGCTGCGCAACATCAAACATGAATTCATCTTTACATTTCTATCGCAACAGCGGGAGCAAATCATCTTTGACCACTTCTCAGACCCGGTGTTCATCAATCAGTTCATTGAGTTTCTTTCTCTCGAAGACCGCAAAGGCAAAGACAAATTCAGCCCACGCAGGTTCTGTTTGTTCAAGGTGAGATTTGTTGGAGTCGGTGTGCTGATGCAGAAAATGCTTCAAGTAGGGAAAAAAAAAAATTCTCTGTCCTCCTTCCAGGGATTGTTCCGAAATTTCGCCGACGCCTTCGTTCCTCTGCTGCGACCTCACATGGAGCGCCTTGTGGCCGACACTCACGAGAGCAAGCAACGCTGTGTATCCGAGATCATCTCTGGGCTGATTAGAGGATGCAAGCATTGGGACTACTCAAAGGCATGTGTGAACCTATCAGACATGAGAAATACCCTGAAGTTGTGTTTCTTTCTCCTGGTTTACAGTGCGACTAAACAATTCCCACACTTTTTTCTCCAGGTTGAGGGCCTTTGGCAGCTGTTGTGTCCCCTGCTCCGCACGGCTCTGTCCAACATCACAATAGAGACGTATGCAGACTGGGGCACCTGCATCGCCACAGCCTGTGTAAGCCTGTTTTCAATCCTTCCCGTTTTTCCATTCAGCTGTTTACCTGATAACACTCGTCCTCGTTTCTATGTCACTCTGTGTTGTTCAGGAGAGCCGGGACCCACGCAAGCTGCACTGGCTGTTTGAGATGCTGATGGAGTCTCCAGTCATGGAGAGGGGGGCTCTTTTGTTGATGCCTGGTGAGTAAAAAAAAAAAGAAAAAAGAAAAGGCAGCTGCCACAAACAGGTGTTCCTGTGAGCAGCGACCCGTGAAAGCTGGGCCTATTTTTTCTTCTTTTGCAGCCGCCTTTATGTGCTGCAGGGCGGTCTAGCCCAGCAGGAGTGGCGTGTTCCAGAGCTCCTTCACAGGTTGCTACAATATTAGAGCCCAAACTCACACAGGTCTACAAAAATGTGCGGGAACGAATCGGCAGGTGAGGTTCTTTTCACACTTTTGGAATCAATCAGAAGAAAACCATTGAAGCCTTATTTGTTCTTCTTCACAGCGTGCTCACCTATATCTTCATGATCGACGTCAACTTGCCCTACACGCAGCCGACCACATCGCCGCGTATTTCAGACTTCACAGAGCGAATTCTGCTGCAGCTCAAACCCCTCACAGAGGGCGACGAGGAGATCCAGAATCACGTGATCGAGGAGAATGAGGTGGAAGAGCAGGACGAGAGGACGCAAGCGATCAAGCTCTTCAAAACAGGTGCGTCAAAGGTCTGGCACGTGATCAGAGCCGTGGGGATGACGTTTGGCTCGTGTGTGAGGCTCTGAATACCTTATCTCCCCAACGTGTGCAGTGCTGAAGTGGTTGATTGCGAGCGCCGGCCGCTCCTTTTCCACTCCCGTCGCGGATCAACTACGTTTGCTTCCACTGCTGTTCAAGGTGAAACGCATCTGCAGCAAAATGCTTTGACCAAAAACAAGGCCGGATTTCTTACCAATCATTTCTCTTCCTTCTCTCCAGATTGCTCCAGTTGAGAACGACGACAGCTACGATGAACTGAAGAGAGATGCCAAAACCTGCCTGTCTCTGATGTCTCAGGAACTTCTCTACACAGAGCAGATCCCAATGGTTCTCGGTGTTCTCCAGGAGGTGAGATACCACAAAGCTTTTATGTCTTCTTGTGTAACAGAAGCACCCATTGTAACCTGTAAAAGCTTTCTAATGAAAAAGTCTCGGCATTAGCCATGTCAGGGCTAACGTGGTCAGCACGTGACATCTCTAAGGGCAAAAGGGTGACCCATTTTTAGAATTTCTGCTCCCCCGCCACGTTATTGGTCAAGCATGTGAGCACACTGACATTGTCAATACACTATCGTTCATATCGCAGAACACCTCCAATTCTTACTGACTTTTAGGTGATGACAGAGTGACTTTGTGCCACAGCTTCCGATCCCTTGTTGTCTTAAAATGGGGAAAATTATCTTTGTTTTTTTGGCTGGTTTTATCTATCTTTAACAACCAAATACCAGTAAAAACAGTGAAATAAGGTTTCAGTCACCATGCTTTCGGCTTATGAAATCAGAAAACCGAGTTTTGATACTCTGTTACAGTTTGACATGTTAATACATTTAATTTAATAAATTGAATATTGAATCATTAGAAACATTCAGGTTTAGAAATTGCATGGCAGCTTGATTACATTAAGCCTTAACAGTGTGCTCTCATCCAGAATGTTACCAGATTGTTACTGATGGAAGATGGCTCTCTCATTGTGCACTGCAGATTGCCAGAAGCAGCTCCTGGCACGCTCGGTACACGGTGCTCACATACCTCCAAATAATGGTGTTTTACAACCTGTTCACCTTCATGAGTGACCAGAAGTCCGTGGACGGGGTCCGAGCTTTGGTGGTGCAGCTGCTGGAGGACGAGCAGCTGGAGGTAAAACAGCCGTCTCTGTTGTTAGTTAAAACATGACACCCGTTTCCAAGGCTGGCATGAAATATCAGCTGGAAGACGTTTGAGATATGAACAAACACCCAGCAGCCTGGTTTAGAACATTCGCCAGGCTGTTGGCTAAAATACCCTCATTCATGCTAGCTGGCACTTCTGCTGCTCCGCTGTAGTGATTCAGCACTCTCCTCCTGACTCTCAACTCTGTTCCTCCCCCTCTGGTCCTCTAGCTGTTGCTATGGAAACCACAGGCTGCAGTAATCTGTTGCTATAGCAATAACATCCAGAATGAAGGAGGATGAGAATGAGAGGGATGGAGCAGAGACAAGGGGAAGAAAGGGGTGGATGGAAGTAGCCATTTTTATTTGGCCTTTTCAACTAACCTGAGCCGGATTCAGATTTTGACTCGTAAAAGTTAATTCAGAAAATCATTCACAACCAATGTTCCCTCTAAGCTGCGCGCTTGCGCAATCGCGCCCTGCTTGCACATACTCAGCGCACAAGAAAATCTATGCAGCGCACAAAATAAAATTCAACAGAAACGTATTAATTAATTATTAATTTTAGAACTGATACAATATAGTTAATTAGACCAGTAATATTGTTTTCAGTACCATCTTGTAACTCAATGAGCGACAGGTGCCCAGCCAATAATCCGATACAGTTCACTTACGCTACGCAGCCAATCGTAGCATTGACAGTGTTTGCGTATGTGCCCTGCCTTTACTCGCCGTGCACGTTAGCTAGCTAACAACAGTGCAGCGGAGTTAAGAGACGCAAATGCTAATCCCTTATCATGGCGAAACGAACGGACAGAGACACATCCACTCATCATGGAATGGCTGTCGGAGTTCGTACAAACAGAAGAACAAGCGGTGAAACTGAGTGACTCTTCCTATGGTTAAAGCAGACTCTCACATAGAACATAGTGCACATCTCATGAACAACAGGATTTTTGTCTTTTTCATCTTATGTGCTGCTGCCATTTGATTCTTTTAATAAGCCAGGTAACTTGCTGTGATCCAAGGTTTTGAACAAGCCTGATACTGGTGTGTGGCCACAGCGGACCCATCTGATGTTGCTCACAGTGCTCCTCAGGGTGCTCAGGGAGGGAAATTAGAGGGAACATTGTTCACAGCTGAATGCACCTCAGAGGATCATGAACGTCAGCCTGTGTGCACTCCTGACTTTTAACCTGAAACTTTCCACACCTTGTGATTTGTGTATTAGGTCAGAGAAATGGCTGCCACCACCCTCAGCGGATTCCTCCAGTGCACCTTCCTGTCCATGGATCCCCCTATGCAAGCACATTTTGAGGCCCTCTGCAAGACCCGCCTGCCTAAGAAGAGGAAACGGGAGCTTGGGTCTATAGTGGACATGATCCCATCTGCCGGTAGGCCGCTAAACTACTGAGTTCTTGCGAGCTGCACAATTGATCGCTCCTTATTTTTATGAATTGTTTGGCTGTTTTAGACCTGGTGCGGCGCCATGCCGGCGTTCTGGGCCTGAGCGCTTGTATTCTCTCCAGCCCGTACGATGTGCCCACCTGGATGCCCCAGCTGTTGATGGACCTGAGTGCTCACCTGAACGACACGCAGCCCATCGAGGTAAGCGTGCTCACCTTTCGCCTTTATTCTGCCGGTTTTAACCGGTCCAGGGCGTAACTTCGCTGGTCTCCAGATGACCGTGAAGAAAACGCTGTCCAACTTCAGGCGGACGCACCACGACAACTGGCAGCAGCATAAGCAACAGTTCACAGACGACCAGCTGCTGGTGCTGACCGACCTGCTGGTCTCCCCCTGTTACTACGCCTGAAACCTGGTAAACACCTGAACGCCCCAGAACATTCTGACACAAGCACATCCAGAACCTGCTGCCTCTGTCCCACAGGCGCCCGCCACATTGTGAAGGAAGCTCTGTTTGACAGCCCCACCCCAGAGCGGCACCCCGAAGGACTGAAGAGTGGATTTATGTATTTAGCTCCTTTACATTATTAATATACTTAATATTTAAGGATCAATCATTGCGGGGGTGAGTCACCTGCAGTTTGTAACATTTCTGTACAGTTTTTATTTTCCTCTCGAATGTTTGTTCCTCTCCTGAGAGTTGTTCTTTTTTGGGGGGGGTTGAAGACATCAAACAGCGTCCTAGACATTTCTCAGGTTTTCTATCCTAAGTCTGAGCCAGCAGGTGGTCCAGTGTAGAACGCACTCATCACTATCTCACAGTGGTCCGCTGTTGGACACGAACCCCCGAGCTGATGACTGAACAGCGTCTCCTTACTGTCGTGTTGCACCCGCATCGGTCTGCGGGCCTTTGTGATTATGCATCTTGTATGTAAATGACATGGAATTGTGACAAATATGCACAAGCATATGTATTTTATTTTTGTTTTTTTTTCTTTTGAAGTGCTCCTATATGAGTTTTATTTTTGTCATAAAGATTATTTGAATGCCGAGTTAGATGACTTTTAGAAGTGATCTGCACCTCCAGAGAAGAGGGAGAGGGCGAGCTCCCCCCCCCCACTGTGACCTGTGATGCGTTTGCTGTGAGGACCTCATCATCGTTGCTCGTATGTCGGGTGCGAATCCACAACCAGCACCTGTTCCCAGTCTTGACCTCGTCCCACCGATGTCCGATACATTTTCACACCGTTTACAGTTCAGTTGGAGCATTTAGTACCTCACCTATGTATAGTGTAGTGCCAAAATTTCAGTGATCATTTTAGACTTTTGCTTTATCGAATGATAATAAATTTGTAATAAAAAAATGGATTTAGTGCTTCTTTTGGAAGGTCAAAATGGACATGCGGCATGTCTGAGCTCTCCAGGTCCATCCCTGCATACTTGGAACAAAATGGAGCCTTCAAACCTCGGCGTAAGCTAAATAAAGCAGCCTGAAGATGAAGTATACCGTCAGACTTCTCCAAACTACCAGCAGAATGTGTGGTTGCGTGAAAGCGCCGGTGCGCATGCGCAGACACGTAGGCAGTGACCTCATACTCATTTTTTCAGTGCACGTCGGATGACCGTCGCTCCTGAAATAAGATGGAAATGTGGAGGAAGAAATGCTACAAAGGGCTCCTGCCAACACGCGTTCAGTATTGAAATGGACATCCGGGCGGCTCAGGTAGCCGAATATTCTGTTGGCTTTGGATGCTGAAAGACCTTTTTCTTGTTTGTTCTGCTGCTGCCGCGGTGCGTTCAATTACCGTCAGCGCTTGATGATGGAAATGGGCTCATCTGACTGATGCTCGGACAAAGATCAACCACAGACGGTCGGTTATGGTGTCTGGTCGTGACGGAGATGGGGAAATAATGAGCTTTAAATGTTGATACATGATGAAAATGATCGGTCATTTATGCACGTGTCTGTGTGTCTGTGTGTGTGTGTTATGGGCGCATTAATGGCCAAACGCAGACATTTACAAGCGTCACATTTTTTTTATCAAATATGGGTTTATTTCAGTGGAAACTGCTCCTTATATGTAACCCAATGGCAAAATTAAGGTTATTTGTTTATTAATGTGTGTGGTGTGTGTGTGTGGTGTATTATACATACACTGCGTTCCAAATTATTATGCAAATTGTATTTAAGTGTCAAAGATAAATTTTCTTGTTGGCTCGTTAAATACATGGATGGATGGTGGTGTGTCTCAGGGCTCTTGCATCACTGGAATCAAGCTCAGACACCTTTAATAATTAGTTTGCCAGTTGAGCCCAAATATATTGCACATTCTTAAGCAGACCCCCTTTTCAAGCAATATGGGGATGAAACGGGACCTCTGCTGCTGATAAGCATGAAAGAGTTGAATGCCTTGCACAAGGTTTGAAAACCTTGGGTATTTCACCCAAACTTAAGGATCTGAGGTGGATTCAGAGCCCCGGTGGGTTGCTGCAGATGAAGGGACAATGAGGAAGGTTTAAGAGGGCAGCTGCTAAAATGCCATTACAAAGCAGCAACGTCTGGTTCCCTGATGAGTGCCCTGAACCCTGGAGGGCGGCGGAGAGTCATGATTTGGAGCATCCTGAAGCTAAATATCCGTGAGGGTGGGAGTCCGTTCACATCCCAACAGCAGCTCTGGGCGTCTATTCTGACGTCCTGCAAAGATTCAAGCAGAAACTCTCCAAAAACTCACAAGTTCAATGGATGCAAGAATTGTGAAGCTGCGATCAAATAAGGGCACCTCTCTGTAATCTATAGAATGTTCTCAAACTCTGTGGTGCGTAATAATTTGCATAATCGTTTGGAACGCGGTGTGTTTAAAATGCCCGCCATTGTTTTTATTATTGGTATTTATTGACGGGCCTCATCTCTTCCAGCTCCAGACGGACCCCCGGTGGCACAGACAGTCGGTGCTGTGGTGAGGATGCGCTCCGTCCCTGTAGGTGCAGCAACACTGACGCTCACGTCCGTTGTGAATCAGTAAGATTACAATGAACGCCACCGTTGCCCAGTCAGACCTGGTGGATGTGCCGAGGCAGCAGCTCTTCAATGGCACCGAGGCCGGGCGGCTGGGCCGCCATCCACGCCGCCACGCTGACCTTCTGCTCCCTCCTCCTCATCTTCATCTTCTGCCTGGGCTCCTACGGCAACCTGGTGGTGTTCCTCTCCTTCTTCGACCCGGTGTTCCGCAAGTTCCGCACCAACTTCGACTTCATGATCCTGAACCTGTCCTTCTGCGACCTTTTCATCTGCTGCGTCACCGCTCCCATGTTCGCGCTGGTGCTGTTCCTGGATGCGGGCGGGGGGGGCGGCGTGTCCAAGAGCTTCTGCTTCGCCTTCCATCTGACCAGCTCGGGCTTCATCATCATGTCCCTGGAGACGGTGGCCGTCATCGCCCTGCACAGGCTGCGCATGGTTTTGGGGCAGCAGCCCA